>NC_079204.1:54559132-54564132 GCF_026745355.1 Beta vulgaris subsp. vulgaris | reverse complement strand
TCATATTATGTAGAGAAAATTTAAAATTATCTTGATTGTATTATTTAGGCTCATTCCCAATGTAATATTGTAAGTCATATTATCTTACTATAATTTCTTTATAGTTACTTCAAATATTGTCCCCTTCTTGCGAGTTGTGACAGTATATGATGAAGCACAAAAGCTAATTATATGAGTGATTATGAATAGTGTCAAAATTGAAGTGTTGCAATTAAATGAAGACGGGGAAGTATATGTATATGATTTTGTATCACATGTATTCATATTATGTAGAGAAATTAAAATTATTTCGATTGCATTATATAGGCTCATTCCCAATGTAATATTGTAATTCATATTATCCTACTCCAATTTCTTTATAGTTATTTCAAATATTGTACCCATCTTGTGAGTTGTGACACGATGGGATATTGATTATGATTCTCGATTCCCCCCTTTCATAGTGTTGTAACTTTGGCATACCTTGATTTATCAAAATAAATCTATTTTCGCCTTCCTGTAAAAAAATAAAAGAATTTTCTCACTATAATTAAGTATATATGCTATATTGATCTTATTTTTAAGTTACTTTTGGACTATTTTCAATCGTATGACAATGATAAACTTTTGAAGTACAAGAAAAAGTTATATTCCATTTGTTTTCTTTTATCTATGAACTTTGTACTTTGATACCCCTAATTATAAATATAACCTTCATCATATATCCGGATATAACGTAAACATGGTACATTTAGTGTTTTTTTTTTACTCATTAATCTCATTTATAAACTTCTCTTTGGCAATAGTTGGTGATTTTCACAATATACATAAACTTTATATATTTTATTTACTTATAAATAGCCAAAGTTCTATATTTAACGAACATTAATGTTAAAATAGTGTTAGATTATAAGAACTAGAGGCTTTACTCCAGAGAACTCAACTACTCACGTGTTAGTGGAGAAAGATGAATTTTAATTTGCAAGATGAAATAGAGGAAAGAGGTAACGTTTATTGCGTGGGCTAGACTAACTAGATGAAGCTTATTAAAGTTCGCAAATATTACTAAAGTGCCACCAAATACTCGTTACACCTAAGAAGTTGAAAAAATTGACCAATTTGACATGTTTGTCTAGTATGTTTAAGCTTAAGGTCTTCAAAGAACAGCTAGAGACGACTCAAATATTGATTATTGAACCGTCCCTTGCTCACAGAATTTGTTAATTCAGCTAGATAAGATACCTATGAAAATTAAACAGGTAGAGGGAAGAAGCACTTGACAGGCCAACAACTATTTTTGTTTACTTGAATAAATGAAGGCAAAACATACTCATTTCTTTGACCGCATGCAATTACTCGACAATCCACACACATATTGTGATATAACTTTCTTGGTGCAAGATCACATGAGAATGCTCCTTATATGAGAAATGAGAAATGAGAATGAATCTCACACTACAAAAAAAAGCTCATATAGCGGCGGATTTTTGTCGACGGATATATATCCGTTTCTAATTTAGAGACGAAATATTGAAATTTATTTAGAGACGGATTTTTAAATCTGTCCCTAAATTAGAGAAGGATTTTTAAATTTGTCCCTAAATTAGAGACGGATTTTTAAATTCGTCCCTAAATTAGAGTCGGAGCCTCGTCCTCGTCACCGCTTGCTAGCGGTGTTGTTGGTCTTGTTTCTGCGATTCGTTGTTCGTGTTGTGCTGCTATGAGGGGCAAATCAGCCTCGTCCTCTTGATTCTGCAGTGTTGTTGTGTCGTTGTCGGTTCTACTATTGGATGGCGGTGTGGTTACCACCGCCACTGATGTGGTCTTCTTCTGCTTTCATCATTCTTGATCTCCAAATGATAATCCACTACATAATCATCCACCGACAATAACGATAATCAATAACCAATCAAAAACTAATCTAAACTAGAAAACATAATCATAATCAATTTCCAATTTAGAAATTTTCCACTTAACATATGAATTTTCTTAATCCTCAATTCACAATCATAATTTTATACTTAAATTTATTTATCAAACAATATCAACAAAGCTTAGCTCACAGCTACTCTTTTGCTCGTCCCTTCTGTCTCCTCTGCTTTGTCTGCGTTGGAATTTTTTGAAAAAAACGTGCATTTTTCAATGGTGATTTTTACAGAAAGATGGAAGAAGAAATGGGGCGAAATCTGGGAAAATATGGTGCAAGTGATGGTCAACTCTGGATAATTGAAGTCAACTATCGAATTTTGGCAAGCGGTGGCTTCTAACAAAATAAAAATCATAATAAAAAGGTAGTTGCATACCCAATTTTTATAAAAAAGGTAATGTTTTGACAAAATTTTACAACTTTTTTCATTTTTTTTTTCTACTTTTTGTACTATCTACTTAATGTTGGTTAGTTGGAGATGGTGAAGCAAGCCCACTAAGCAAGGAGCCCAAAAGCCCAACTGTCCGGGCGGGCTGTTGCTAGGTGGAAGGTTCTGCCTTGAAGGCAGAATGGGTTCTCATACCCTGCACCGGGCCGAAAAGGGGTGAGCCCGGGCGGGCGGCTCTTCGGCCCGAGCGAGCGATTCTTCGGGCCCGGTCGGACAACCCAGATCTGACGGAATTTTTTACGATTCTCTGGTTTAATCGTGGCCCTTGGATTGCTTTTATTCCTTGTTGTATAAATACCCATTTTCTGGCTTTAGGAGAGAGTAACACACATATCTCAAAGTTCAAACTTGAAACATAATCTTTTCTAGGATTTTATGAGAGAGAGTGAATTTGGGAGAGATTGTATGTTCACCATTGATTCCATAGTGCAAGTTTGTGGGTTTTTCTCCCGAAGCTCGGGTTTCCCACGTTAATCTTGGTGTGTTCTTTCTTGTTTTCTTTCCTCTTTGCGTTACTTGGTTGTTGTTTCAATTTCATGCTTCTTCTTGGTTATTGTTGATTACTGCACAAACTAATTAACACTTGTTTCTAAATCTTAGAAATTGGTATCAGAGCTAAGGTTTTAACTTGAGAAAGTGATTTAGTGTTGTGTTGATAAACTAGGATTTGTGGTTAAAAAATCAAAGTTTGGATTTTTGGTGTAGAAAAATCAAATTTTGAATTTTTGGGTAAACTTAACAATGGAAGAAGGGAAATTGAGGATTGAGAGGTTTGATGGTAAAGATTTTGGCTTTTGAAAAATGCAAATGGAGGATCTTTTGTATCAAAAGAATCTTTACTGCCTCTTGAGGGAAAAGACCAAGTGGTATGCTTGAGGATAAATGGAAAGTTCTTGATAGGAAAGCACTTGGAGTTGTGAAATTGGCACTAGGCCGGAGTGTGGCTTTCAATGTCAAGGATGTCAAAACAATGACAGGTTTGATGGAAACTTTGTCAAGTATGTATGAGAAACCATCGGCTATCAACAAAGTATATTTGATGCGTCGTTTGTTTGATATGCAAATGGTTGATGGTAGTTCGGCAGCCGAACACATCAATGAGATCAATTCAGTTTTGGGTCAATTGTCTTCGATGGATATCAAATTTGAGGATGAAGTGAAGGACTTGATACTGTCTTCGAACACATCATACTGTCTTCTATGGTGACCGCCATTAGCAACTCCTCCGGCAAAGAGAAGTTGAAGTATGATGATGTGAGGGACTCGATTTTGAGTGAGAGCATTTGAAGGAGAGAGTCTGGTGAATCATTGGGTGGTGCTTATAATAGTGAAAGTAGGGGAGAAGGAATCAACAAAGGGGAAATGCAAGTCATGGAAGATCGAAGTCAAGGGGACATGGTAAATCGAATGGGGAAGCTCATGTGGTGTGTTGGGGTTGTGGTGATGAAGGGCATTTGTAGAGAGATTGCCCAACGAGAGTGAATGGAAAGGGAAGAAGAAGGTTCAAGAAAGTAATGATGAAGAAAATGCATCAAACAACTTTATTTCGAAGTACGATTCCGATGTCTTGATGGTAAGCATGGATGATCCAAAAGAGTTGTTTGGGTGTTCGGGATCATGAGTCTTATATTCGGGTTTTTCTCATCATTCCTCACCATGCAAGAAGTTGTTTCGGAACTTCAAATCCGAAAAGCTTGGAGAAGTCTATCTTGCGGATGGCAAGGTAGTGCAAGTCATGGGGCAAGGTGATGTGATTTTGAAACTCACTCATGGTGGCTCGTTGGAGTTGAAGGATGTCAAGTACATCCCAAGGTTGAAGAAAAGCTTGATATCGGTGACCGAACTTGCTACATCAGGTCACAAGGTTGTGTTTGATGATGGTTCTTGGAAGCTTGTCAAGGATGCTATGGTCATAGCTCGGGGAACAAGAAGTGGAACACTTTACACCATTGGGAGCACAAGAAAGGGGCCCAGAATTGAGGTGGGAACTTCATGTAAGGTGTCGTTCAACCGGAAACCTATCGATAGTGGGCCAAGGGATAAAAATCGTGGTGAAGTGGTATCTCGTTGGCAAATTTACCGGTAAACGCACAAAGTGAAGGGGGGCATACAAGCATGTTGTGCCGGAAATCCTAAGTGGAGCAAAGGGTGTTTTTTTCGGGTGGGAGCAAGGTGAGTTTGCTTTTAGAACAATGAGAAACTTCTTTGGCTTAGGTGGTAATTTGCTTTATTGAAGTTGGGCGAGACTTCAATGTACTTCCTTGGTTGTAGAGGAAGTGGTTATCTTCCTTAGTTGTATAGGAAAGGATCTTCATTTGGTTGTGCTTATCTCTTGGTGATCCGACATCCGGGGTAGGAGGGCGTGTAGGTTCATGGAGTGCTGGTGCAATGATTTGGAGGTGTTGTTGAGAATCAAAGTCGGTGTAGACCTTGATGTCTTTGTATTGGAGTTGGTGCAAACTTCAATATAATTTCCTTAGTGTGGAGGAGATGAGTTTTATCATGCTGACGCTTAGTCTAGGTGGGAGCATGGTGATAATGCTCGGGTTTCATCTAGGTGGGAGCATGACCATGATGAGTTTTTTTAGAGATGTTGGATCGGGGTTGGTTGAAACCTCGATGTTGTTTTCCTTTGGTGAAAATGAA
>NC_079204.1:52900531-53025531 GCF_026745355.1 Beta vulgaris subsp. vulgaris | reverse complement strand
AGGTTTCCTAAATTATGAAATTGGCAGAGAATATAATTATTGAGAAGTCACGAATTCACGATTTTAAATCACATGTCATTTCTGCGCCCATCTCCTTAGAATAGTCTAAGCCCTTAAATATTCTTCACAATTTACCAATTTACTAAGTGTAACTTGGATCTTTTTGTTGCCAGAAAAAAAGAACTTGGATCTATTGGCTACACCTGCTCCAGAGATGGAAATCATATATTTTAATGTTAAACAGAAAGCTCCAATAAGCATTGCTGACATCGCATCATATTAACTAATAACTAATAATGTCTGCATAGATTCATAGAATAAGGTGCAGAGAGGGGAGTACAAACTATATCAAACATTATAATATAGGGTTTCCTGTTATTTTTTTAATGCAAAGCAGGCGAGGTTTCGAAATTTTCTGTAGTTATATATTGCAAATTTGCAATAATAAAAAGTTTGTGAAAGGATATTATGAGAAGATACCAAGCATCTTGTATTATTGTCAAAAGAAAAGGAAAAAAAAGAGACCAAGCATAGTTGAAATGATTACGCTAATAAATGTTGTATCGCTGGAACCTGGGGTTTGTGATTTACCAATAAGCCAATAACAATAGCATCAAATAATTTCATAAACTACATGATTAACGAAGAAGGTGACAATTGTCTCGTTAACTTTTAGTAACTAATAACAAAAAACCAATTGCCTCGCAATCCATGCTTTTGTCTCTTTTCTTTTCTCAAAACTCTATTTTTGTATCATGGATTAACTACTACCATTTATTACTCTTTTAACCAAGTAAGTGTTGGCTCAGTGGTGATGGAACTGGCTTTGGTAGGACGGACCCGTGTTCGAATCCCCGCAACACCCTTGGGAGAGGAATGGAACCTAACCACCCCGAACTTGGCCTCGATCTGGATGTAGCCCGAAGGGTGAACCAGGTGCAAACACCAAAAAAAAAATTATTACACTTTTAGGCAATATTAAATCCTTGTTTCTTTTCTATTACTAGTTTCTTCTTGATTATAATAAACTTAGGGCTCGTCCAGTATTACTGTGGTTTTCTATTTTTTGGTCTTTTAATTTTCAAACTCATATGATATATGTTCTATAATGAATAAAAAATTAGTCAAAAACTTATTAGGAACATGATGATTTTGAAAACTGACAACTAAAAAGTGAATCACTTTTTCTGGTTTCCTGTTTTGGTTTTTATATTTCAAAAAGACTGAAAACTGAAAACAAAAAACGATAACGAACGGGCCCTTAGTTATTACTCTCTCGATTTGAGAGTTATTCTATCTATCTGGTGAGACTTTGAAGATTTAAGGCTGGTCTGGCATCAATTTGTCACCTATTAGTTTTTAGTTGCAAAATTTTGAAAATCAAATAGTACAAATTATATAAATAATTTAAATTAGTCATATTATACTAATTAATCAGGTTTAATTTGAAAAATTACAACATAAAACTTGAAACTAATTCGTTTGGTATCCATATTTTTTGTTTCTTTTTCCAAATAAAGAAATTGGAAATAATAAACAATTAACAATAAAAACATACCCAATTTTTTGGTTAACATTTTCTACAACTATATTATTGATTTGCTGATAGGATTTTGTAGAATGTTGCAGCACATTACAGTTCTTCCTCTACAAAAAAAAATTAATTCAATGAAGTTCTATACTTCAAAACTATAATAGATCAATATGTCTACTTGTTGAACTATGACTTGAATTATTTTATAACGCTAGAAATAACCTAGCACGGGGGTATGCTTCAGTTTCAGGTTTAGGCACATCTATTTTTTAGGTTAATTAGTAGGGTACTATATAAACCTTATTAATAACCTCTGCCTCCGTATTGTTCTGTAATCTGTACTTTGTCCTAAACCTAACTAAATTGTTTCTCCTTTGCATGTGGACGTATCTAACACATTGTTATTGAACCACATTAATTATTGTGTCTATTGTTCATTGTTTTTGTTTTGTTAATTGAATCTGTCACGACAAACTAATATTAGAGTAGGATCTGTTAAGTTTCGAAATTTTGTAATTTTTTGTTTTATAAAGATGTTTACTTTGAACGTAAATATCGAAAAATTCACTAGGAGGAATAGTTTCGGTCTATGGCAGATCAAGATGCGAGCCATGTTGAAATAATAGGGTATGTGGGCACCTCTTTCTAAGACAGCGAAGAAGGCAGGTGCTGATGATGAAGAATCGAGAACCCTTGGAGGAGAAGGCGCACTCGACAATCATGTTATGCTTGGCTGATGATGTCATCACTGAAGTAGATGATGAAGAAATTGTCGTCGGTTTATGGTTGAAGTTAGAGATTTTATACATAACAAGATCTCTAATAACCAGCAAGTTGCTCTTGAAGCAACGTCTGTTCAACCTGCGTGTGTAGGAAGGCACACCTCTTAGGGACCATCTAGAACAATTAAATGATATCTTACTAGGTCTTCGTAATATTGATGTTAAAAGTAGACGACGATGATGCTGCTTTAATTCTGATAGCATCTTTGCCTTTATCATATGAGAATTTTGTGGATTCTTTATTATTGGAAAAGATAGTTTGTCACTAGAAGAAGTAAGATCAGCTCTTCATACTAGAGAGGTCCGTCATAAGGCATCTGGTTCTGGTACAGAAAATTAGGCATCGGGATTAGTTGTTACTGGGGGTAAGGGACAAGGAAAATCTGGTAAAAAGAAATCGAACTATAAAAATTCGAATTTCAAGGGTCCTAAAACTAGCGATCACTAGTGGAAAAATAAGGAAGGACTACACTAAAAAAGGCCCTAGGGCTGCGTATTTCGACAGCAGCCCTTTCCATAGCAGCCCTTCACTTTTTAAGTAGGGTTGTGCTTTTCAAACGCAGCCCTTCACAATGAAGGGCTGCGCTTTTTACCTAAAAACGCAGCCCTTCTACAAGTGAAGGGATGCACATTTTACCTAAAAACGCAGCCCTTCTACAAGTGAAGGGCTGCGTTTTTAGGTAAAAAGCGCAGCCCTTTTAGACCAAAAAAATAAAAAAAATTGAAATAATATAGTTTGATAAAGCAACAGCAACAACCAAAGGCGTGTAGATGCAATTCCAGAATTGAAATTAAAATTTAGATTTTTATTGATTCTGAAGAATATCATACAACCAAAATAATGTAATATATAACTGAAATTAAATAACAGATATAACAAAACAATGATTATTCCAGAAATCTTAGTGCTGAAATGAAAAAAAAAACGAACGGAAATAGAAAAAAAAGGAACGAAAACAAAAACAGAAGTTAACAAAAATGAACAAAAAATGAAAAAATAACCCTAAAATTATAGATCTGAAAATGAACTAACCTGAACAAATCTGAACATTAACGAAAATGAAAAAAAATAACCCTAACAAAATAAACTAATCTGAAAATGAACAAAAAATGAAAAAAATAAACGAAAATGAAAAAAAAACCCCTAAAATTATAGATCTGAAGTTGTTGATGTCGTGCTTGTTATTGCTGTGTTGCTTAAGCGGAGTTCGGCCAACAACAGAGACGGACGAGGAAAATGCCAGCTCTTAAAAATTACAAAATAAACATTTCATCTCAAATTTGATAAATCGCAAAAAATAAACAAAAATTCCAGATCTATCCGACCTATACTTCAAGCGCCGGTGAACATACACTTAGGGTTTCCAAGATCTGGAAGATTTCCTTTCGAATCTGAACAAATCTGAACATTACGAACAAGAATTGTAGGAGGATGGGCCATTAGGTGCGGAAAAAGGCGAGAGAATCCAGATCTTCGACGTTCTTAGAGTTCTTGAACATGTGTATTCTTGAATTCGAAAATTAGAGGAGGAGAGGAGGAGATGAGAGGAGAAAGGCGTTTGAAGGTTGAAGATGGGCGTGAAGATGAGAAGGGACGACGGACGAGATGGGGGTGAGAGAGAAGCAAACGGGTTTTTTTTTGAGGAGATGAAGAAGAGGAGATTAAATGGGAGGAGAGAGAGGGGGTTTCAACTTTCAACAGCGACATAAGAGAATTGGAGGGAGTTTAACGGGCTAGGGCAAATAAATAAAGAATTTAAGGCCCAATAGGGTTTTCCAAAAAGCGCAGCCCTTCTGTAACAGTAGGGCTGCGCTTTTTAGACAAGCGCAACCCTTCTATGTGAAGGGCTGCGCTTTTCTATTAAAACGCAGCCGTACTTTAACGAAGGGCTGCGTTTTATTTGAAAGCGCAACCCTACTGTATAGAAGGGCTGCGTAATGAAGAAAGCGCACCCCTTCCAGCACAGCCCTTCCTTTTTTTCCCCTTGTGGATGTCTGTAATTACTGTAAAGAGAAAGGGCATTGGAAAAATGAGTATCCTAAGAAAAAGAAACAGTAGGAAAAGAATGAAGGTTCTACTAGTTAGGCAAAAACCGATGGTAACTCTGAGTACGTAAGATCTGGCCCTAGTTGCTAATAACCAGTCACATTATAGGGATGTTTGGGTTCTTGACACTGGGGTATCGTATCATAGTATTCCATGTAAGGAGTGGTTTTCGACTTGTGAGCATATAGAAGGGGGCAATGTTTCTATGGCCAATAGTGTTGCCTGCAAAGTAGTTGGAATAGGCTCCATCAGGTTGAGGACTCATGATCACTAGTGGAAAAAGACAAATCACTCAAATGAGGAAACTTTACGGAAACAAGAAAATTCAATTACAAACTATAACCAATTAGCAATTACATACTCTGTTCCCAAGAACCATTTACAATTGCATACTCAAAAAAAATTACAAATACACTACAACGTCAATACAAATTACAAACTAAGAAAAACATATGATTTCGACGGGGAGATTCACATTTGTCCATTGGCGATTTGCGAACTTCTAAAAAAGGTACATAATTCTTTTTAATCTTGCAAGTTATTTTAAATTAGTTAAAAAAAAAAACTCATAACTCTTTTATTCGAATTACATGAATAATTTAAGTTTGTATTGTATGGTATAAATTTCGAAATAATTTTTTTTCGATTGATAATAGTCATGTGGATAGGTGAGCATAAATTATGTTAGTTTGTTACTTGTATATAGGTGAATTTGTGGCTTTTGGGCCTTTGGCTACAATTTTTTTTGACTATTAACAAACAACTAATGTGAATCATACTCAATTAGCTATAAGTAAAACAACAATATTACACAAAATCATGAAAACAAAATATATTTATTTTGGCTCCTTTGTACATGATTTGGCATGAACATCAATCCACATCAATCTTAATTAACAGTATTTATCTACTCTTTACATGGTTTGATTCGATACTGAGTAACTGGATTTTTAGTTACCTTACTTTAAGTTCAAACTAAAGCCTGAAGGACGTTTGGGTACGGTTGCGGATGAATGCTCTTGTAATTAAACGTGTCCTTGCGTCCTTGGTTTTAGTCCGGTATATGCTTCTGATACTGTTGCTATGTGAGGTAGCTAAAAAAATACTCAAGGAACGATCAGATATATTCAAGGAGAAAAAAATTATGATCGATCAGATGGAAACACATTATTTATGGGTTTTGCTATTTGACACCCTATAATCTCCTACTAACGCCCTAATATATATTTTTATACTGTATTTTATACATTCCTATTCTTTTTTTCCTTTATCTTTCCTCCCCTTCCCTTTGACTTCCCTTACTCCCCAATCCTTCCAAAAATTATTTTCTGCAATTACTGGAGTGAGTTGAAGTTTCCAAGAAACTGGAACGAATATGGTTGTATTCAAATCAATTCTTCAACTGAATCAAACTGTAGATTTCACTCTGTTATGTTACATCTACAAAAATTATGGTGTCAAATCAAAAGCCCCAAATTACACAATATCAATTTTCCGGCAACTCATGACAGATTGACAGCCACCTTAAATCACCATATGTGATTCCAACAATCAGTTCACCACTCCCCGCAGTCCCGCAAAACATAAAATCAAATCCGCATAATAATTCCGACACATAAAAAATCAAGATTAGAGTTTATGAGGAAAAAAAAAACATTAAAAAAAAAAATATGGCGAGCGTCCATGGTGGACGCCCCACCACAGGCGCAGGCGCCCATGGTAGGCGCCTGCACCTGTGGTGGAGCGTCTACCATGGACGCCCCCACCATAGGTGCAGGCGCCTATCATGGGCGCCTGTGCCTGTGGTGGGGCGTCCACCATAGACGCCTCGCCATAAAAGGTTGGGAGTGAAGGAATGTTTGATGCTAGTGGAGAAGATGACAGCAAGAGTGAGATGCTGGAGCAGCAGGAACATCTCCTACCAGGGCAGATTGGTGTTGGTAAATGCAGTTCTTCTCAGTATACAAGTGTACTGGTCTTAGATATTTGTATTGCCAAAGAAGGTTATCCATGAAATACAGATGGTATGTAGAGCATACCTGTGGTCAGGGAACTACTTCAGTAGCAGAGGTGGTTATGTAGCTTGGGAGAAGGTGTGTATTCCTAAGTATGCTGGTGGCTTAGGTGTAAGGAACTTAGACTGCTGGAATAAGGCAACTATGGGTATATATGCTTGGGCACTGGAAAACAAAAAAGATAATCTTTGGATTAAATGGGTGAGTGAATTATATGTGAAGAATGATGTTTGGTGGGATTACAAGCCTGCCCATGGATGTAGCTGGTACTGGAAGAAGATATGTGATGTTAAAGAAGAAATTAAAAGAAAGATCAATGTGGCTGTGTTACAGAATATGTCTGAATATTCTGTCAAGTCAATATATACTATATTGACAGGCAATTTCACCAAGATACACTGGGATAAATATGTGTGGGAAAGAATGGTAAGACCAAAGCATAGATTCTTCCTTTGGTTGATGAAAATGGACAGACTACAGACTACAAAAAGATTATATGCCATGGGCATTGCAACAACAGATCAGTGTCTGATTTGTGGAATGCAGGAGGAAAATCAAGGGCATTTGTTTTTTGAGTGTAGCTATAGCAAGGCTGTTCTCAGGAGGATCATCATATGGATGTGAATTCAGAAAAGTGATCTAAATGCGCAGACTTTTATGCAATGGATTAGCAGGTGCAAGGAGGCCAAATTTAAGAAGCATGTATATGCTGTGGTTCTGGGAGCTTTGGTCTATCACATATGGAGAATTAGAAATGAAGTGTATTGGTCTCAAACTGTGTCTTCTGTAAATAACACAGTGAATAGAGTATAGAAAGATGTTATAGAAAGATGTTATAGTGTTATCCCTAAAAAAGTGTCACTAGCTAATAGAAGATGGCTTAGGGAACTTGCTAGTCATGTTTGTGTGTAATGTTGTCTGAGGGCTTTGGGGTTGGGGGTCCAACCTAGTTGGTTTGCCTCCCCTTGGTTGCTTTGTAGGTTGTTGTTTTGAGAATGGTTTGCAATATATTTCTTTGATTTAGCAAAAAAAAAAAAATTAAAAAAAAGTTGATATTATGAACGTATATATCGAGACAAATCTAACAAGATCCAAGAATACTATATTTTCCTTACATAAGACTCACAAAGCATGGTCAAAGGAGAGTGTGTGAATGTTAAAAATTGAAACAATATCATCTATTTTGAAACAGATGAAGTATATATTATCTACAATTTAGGGTTTGCCTTTTGAAAAATAAAATCATTAATTTTTGAGAGTGCGGTAGTATCTTTAATTAGTGCAATAGTATATTATTTTAGGTTTATCACAAAATACCCCCTCTGTTTTTTTTTATCATTCTCACTTTTCTATGCACGTCTCCCAATACACCTCTTTAAGCTAAAATATCTTTCATTATATATTAGTAAAAATTATAACGATTGAATATTAATAATGTACTAATTGAGACGAATCAAACAAGATCCCACCTGACTATGTTTTTTTCTTATAAATTGTGAAACAATTAGAAGATTCTCTCTAAGTATGAATAGTGCCAAGATTCTAAGTGAGAAAGATAAAAAAACAGAGGGAGTATCATCTAATATATTATTATTCACATATTATAGATATGAATAGCTGACGCCCCCGCCTATCACTCATCCACTATCATCACTGTGGAACTCAAGGGCTTGACTAGTTTCTCAAATGGTGCTTGATGAGGATTATGGCCTTGTTCTTTTGGACTTATTTTCAGTTTAGTTATTAATAATAATAATAATAACAATAATAATAATAATAATAATAATAATAATAATAATAATAATAATAATAATATGTTAATACTTATTGATTATTATTATTTTAGAAAATTAAATATACAATTCAGTTCAGTTAATTTAACTTTAGTTCAATTAATTCAATTCAATTTTAGTTCAATTAATTCAATTTAATTTTAATTCAACCAAAATAATTTCAAAATAATAGCGCCTATATCATCGGTCAAAGGCGGAGGGAACACTCAGTGAGCCACTTTTATGAAGTTACAGCACCCTTAATGATGAATGAAAAAAAAAATTAAGTACATGATCTTAAAAATAAATCCTTAACAATGAATGAAACAAAGATTGTGGGATGATTGGCATGAAAATTTGGTATGAAACGATTGAAAACCTGATCATCATGGGAGTGGGACCCACCGCCTGATCTGACCAAAAGTAATTTTTTTGGCTTTCCCCCAGCCGCCTTTTGGCTGGAGCTCAGCCAAATAAAACACGCCGTTTTGGCTGGGAAAAAGCCAAAAAAATTAATTAACTTTCGTCAGATAAGTCAGAATTTGACAGTGTCAAATTCTGATAGGTGAGAGAAATAATACAATTACAAATATTAAAAATGCAATATCTTAAAAAATACAAAGCCAAAAAATATATAAAAAATTCCCAATCGCTCTATTTTTCAGAGATCTACAAATAGAGTCCCATTTTTTTAATATTTTGGACAATTTTTTTTTTTAGTTATTTACTAATTTTCTATAATTTTTCTTATTTTATATGAAACATCCTCCACTTTAACACACTAAAAAAAATAAACAATATTTTTGTGTATTTAATTTAGTTAATGCTAAAAACGCCAATTATGTATTTATTTAATTAAGTTTTTTATCAATTAGTAATGAATATTAAATAATATGAAAAAGTAAATAATAAAAATATTGTATAGTGGTGGTGGGGTGATGAGAGAGAGAAAATAGTTGGGTGGGGTTAAAAAAGTAGTTGGGTAGGTAAAAGTAGTTGGGATGATCTTTTTTTGGTTGATTGTTAAGACAAAAGTGGGAATAGATTGTGGAATGTAATTTTTTAGAGGCAGAAAGTTAGAAAGAGAGTGGTGATCTCATATTTTCAATCATGAATAATAGTGCTCTTAGACAATGAAGCAAGGCTGACCACTGATCTGATTCTTGAGTATTGGTCAACGGGGCTAGGTATAAATGGAAGGGTGGGGTAATGCCTAGCGGCTGGATAGTTGGTGGGAGCGGGTAAGGGCTTGTTCTGTGGATTTTTAATTTAGATGGTCATGATCTAAAAAAAAATATTTCATGTCATTTCTCTCTCTCATCGTACAAAAGTTGATAATAGCTTATAACCATTTTGACAAATACACTATTCCCTCCAATCTCAAAGTGTATGCCCGTAAATCCATGTCGAGTTAACCTGTGAGAGGTGGCAGTCTGCTAGGGCCTTTCATCTTACCATGGGGTCCCCAGTGGGTGTCCAAAAGAAAAAATTGACAAATACACCTCACTTATGACTAGAAAAAGAACATTATCCCCAAATAAAAACTCTAGTTTATAAAATGTACATATAAAATAAATAATTTCTATAAGTGCGTCAAATAAAACAAAATGGATGTCTATTTATTGATCTCAAATAATTATAACCGTTGGTAATTATTTTAAAAGTGACATTGCTCTTACCTTAATTATTTTTGCTAATTTCTGGAATAGTTCATAAAAATTCAGAAAAAAATAATTCATAAAATGTTTAGAAAAGTTCGGATAAGAACAATTCAGATAAATAAGAAAAAGTTCAAAAAAAATAAGAAACATAAAAAAATTTATGGAAAATCCATAAAAGTTAAGAAAAATTATGATAAAGAAAACATGCCCTATAAGATGGTGAAGTTTTCTTTAAAAGAAAAAAAAGGTTGCTTCTTTATTCATGATTCATAACAATATGATCATTTCATTAAATTAATTCATATGGCTACTACTTCTCTCAGTTTTCTCTCTCTCAAACTCTAGCTTCAGTTATTATTTTTGGATGGGCTTCCATCGGTTTGTCTCGGCAGAAAATCCTAATCTTTGCTTTTTTTCACTTCATTCCTTTAATTTTCTTTGTTTTTTAGGTTTATAATAACATTTCCTCCCTTACGTGAAACTTTTCTCCCTCAAAAGACAGAGCTTTTCTCTACTCTTTGTGAGAGACTATTATTGTTTTTAGGAAATATATCCAAGATTCTAGATATATATGATGAATTATCGTCAAATTGGTTTGTTAATAAAGAACGATGAGTGATTATGACAACTATAATTTTTAAATGTATTTAGATGAATCATATAAAAATATCCTCGCGAATACAACGAATTGCCAGACCATTTCTGGAAAAGGTTGTATATTTCAAATATCAAGATCTACTCAATGATTGCAGATTAGATAATGGATATTGATATTTGGTTCAATTTCGCATGTATTTGTTAGATTCGAATTTCTTTTGTAGATGTCGTACGACTCTTTATACTTCCTCCACACTGAAATAAGTGCAACAAATGTCCTTGGTATGGACTCCTAGAGAGCATTTATTAATTGTGTGTTTAGGTGGTGTATCAAGGAAAAAGGAGGAGAGAGAAGATTACATAATCAAACACCACCTTCCTCACCGACCACCACACAAACCACCACTTTCACCACTGACAACCACACCAACCACCACCTTCACCGCTGACAACCATTGACCATCACACCAACCACCTTTGTCGCCACCAACCACCATCACCTCGTCACCACAATGTTATCACCACCACACCAACCACCTTCACCACCACCAATTCACCCCAAATTTCGAAAAAAACCCAAACTAGGAATTCGACCACCAAACCTAGAAATTCGAATCCCAAAATTAGAAAATCTAATGCCAAACTCAAAAATTCGAACAAATCCAGCAACATTTCCATGACAAGTAACTAGAGTAGAGAGAGAAATCGAAGGTTTGTGGGTATCGGAGACTGGGCAAACAACCACGGCTTGCACAACGGATATTCGCCTCTAAAATCGTGAACCGAAGATCGTATTCTTCCTAAGACCAGCCCTTTCACCGGGTTGACCGGACACACGACCAAATTTGTGGGTATCGGGGATTTGATTTGAAGAGAGAAGTTTCGATTTGGTGCATCCATGGCACGGGCCCACCGTCATCTCTGTTGAAGTGGAAATTCAGATTTAAACAAGGCGCGAATTGGTGGTGATCTTGGCGGATAGAGAGGAGTGGCAATAGTGGTGGACTTTGGAGATTGACTCAAGGGTGATGGTGATGATGAGTGGAGGTTGTTGGTAGTGATGAAAACGAGATGGGTGGTGATGATGAGTATGGGTGGGGGTGATGATTAGTGGGGGTGGTGGTGATGTGTGGAATCATTAAGTTTAGTGAATTTGTGTTTAAAATATAATGAAAATTAGGATGTTATAATCAAATTATAATTTCTTGAGTAATTGCATTTTTGTAATTTTGTTGAAAAAACTTACTAAAAACAAGTAAGTTTCAATTTGTTGCATTTTCCTCTTACATCCCAAAATGGCAAAGATTGCACTTAATTTGTTACAGAGGAGGTAATAATTTAATTTTACTAGTTCCTCCATCCCGTAAAGATTAAACACTTGTTGGAACACGTAGTTTAAGGTGATAAGTTATAATATGGTTATCAAATATTATATTATTAAAATAGTAGATGTGATAGAAGTTGGTGGAGTATTTTTTTTATTGAAGGATACATAAAGTTGGGTAACTTTTTATTGATAAAGGGAGAGTTTAGGACAAAGGAGTGTAAAACAAATGATAAAGTAATAATGGGACCATGCCAAAAATGAAAATATCCAAAATAATTTGGAATAAACTTAAAATGAAAGTGTTCACATTATTCCAGGATGTCGGGAGTAATAAAAAAACCATTTCGTTTAATTTTAAATCATTTTTGGTCTTTCAAATAAAAATTGTAAAAGAAGAAGCTTGGTATATCAATAAAAACACTAATAGAAAGGATATTGGTCTCTGGTGGGTCCAAAAACTGATTAGTTCACGTCACCCGGTGGGTCAAGCTGACCGAATCAATTAAGCATAATCCTTTTCGACTCAATGGTCTCTTCACTCCTCTCATCCTCTCTTTTCCTCTTTTTTTTCCTTTTTGCATTTTTAGGGTTTTATTTGCCTTCACGCCACTCCTCAATTAATCCTCATATTTTCCTCTCGCATCCTCTATCACTTACGAACCTCAAACCGCCACCATATCTCTTCTTCTTCGTTGCTCACCCATGAACACCAACCATTACCATCTTGGCCTTTGCTTCTATCATTGTTGAAATCCCGTTGTTCTCATCTCGCCTAGTCACGGTCATTCGTCACCCAACATCGACGTCGCTTGTCGCTTCGTTGCTGCCTCTCGTCACCATCGCTCGTCACCCAACATGGACTTAACTGATCCGGTGGGGTGGTCAAAATCAGATCCATTGAGTTTTCTATAGGAATTATTTAATATATAAATTATTTCTTATAATAAAGTTGTTAGAAGTTAGTTACAAGTTGTTAGAAGTTAGTTACAAGTTGGTTATTTCTCTTTTCCATCTTGTATATAAGCTGTCATTTCAGCTCATTTGGAGATTATGAGTGAATGTTGCATTCTCCAATCTTTCTTCTATTCTTAGTAAATCAATCTGAATACTATTGACTTCTACATGGTATCAGAGCAGTAATCTCAATTTGAGATTTGAGGTTTCACTAAAATTGGTGAGTTTTCCTGATAAAATTGTTGCGAAAATTTCTTGCGATTACAGTTGCAAAATTTTCTTGCACAAATTTCTTTGAATTTTGTGTGATTGTGTGAAGTTAATTGAAACATTCACAAATCTACAATGGCGATAGAAGAAGGATCTAGGAATAATGAAAAGTCGAATAATGAAGGTAACAATAGAGGTAACAGTAGAGGAGGTAACAATGGAGGTAATCTTGATCCTTATTTCATTGCAGCTTCTGATTATCCAACTTCTTCTCTAGTTGCTACTATATTCAATGGTGTTAATTTTTTTCGCTGGAGTAGAAATGTTAGGCTTGCATTGATTGCGAAAACAAAGAAGGTTTCATCAATGGTGAAATCTTGAAACCTTCTGTAACTAATAAGGATTATCATAAATGGAAGCGTGCATGATTTCATGGTAGTTAGCTGGATTTTGAGTTCCATGAATGTTGAATTAGCTGATGATTTTGGCTGTACAAATACTGCTGATTTGTGGAAAGAATTAACTGGAAGATTTGGACAATCTAATTGGTCCATTAATCTATCAGTTAAAGAAGGAGATTGATAATCTCGGCAAGAGAACATGACTATAGTTACTTACTATAGGAAATTAAAGAAGTCATGGGATGAAAATAGTCTGCGAGCTTTTCCTTCATGTATTTGTGGTGCATTGAGTACATGCAGTTGTTCTTTCTTGAAGAAGGTGGTTGAATTTGAGGATGAAGAAAGAATGATGAAGTTTCTTCTTGGTCTCAATGAAGGTTTTGATAATACTGTTACTAATGTATTATCAATGGATCCTCTGCCTGGTATAAATAGAGTGTTCTCTATCACTCAACAAATAGAGAAGCAGAAAGAAGTAAGTAGCATGGTAGTTGACAGTAGTAGTGATATGACTAGTAGTGCCATGGCTGCACAAGCCTATAAGGGACCTAGTTATGTGCAAGGAAAGAAGGACTGAAGAGAGTTTGAAGAAAGAAAAGATGAACAAGTAGTGTAGTCACTGTAAAGGGAAAGGACACACTGCTGACCAATGTTTTAAAATCATTGGTTACCCTGAGTGGTATAATGCCATCAAAGCTTCCAAAGGCAATCAGTCTCATGGTGCCAAACTTGCTGCAAATGTGTATTCTACACAAGAGATGGCTGGAGAGGACCCTCTTGACAGCACTAATGATGTTAGTGGAGTTAATTCTGATAATGCTATTTGTCAGGAATTCATGAAAGCTATAAAGGGTAAACAGACTCAAGTTGGAGATTCCAGTAGCATATCTTGCTCTTATGCAAATTATGCAGGTATTACATCTCATTCTCTTAACTGTCATGTGCGTAATTTGTGGATTGTGGATTTTGGTGCCTGTGATCATATGAGATATGATGAAAGTGTGTTGATAAATAAAAGAATCTTGCATAAACCAATTAAAGTTGGTTTACCAGATGGGAGCAGTAAATATGTTGATATGATAGGTGATGTTTCTTTAAATGACAAATTGGTGTTGTCTGATGTTCTGTTAGTGAAAGAATTTAAACACAATTTGTTATCTGTTGGTAGATTAATTGAACAAACTGGTGTTCAAGTGAGTTTTACAAGACATAGATGTTATTTCTAGGACCTTTCTAGGTCTGGACTGATTGGTGTTGGGAACAGAACAAATGGTTTATACTATCTGGTTAGCTCTGCTGATTTCAAGAGTTCAAGAAGATATGTTGGTGCCTATGAAGTTGTTGGTTGCAACACAGTAGAGAATGTGATTGATGATGTAAATGATGTAAATATGCTTAGTTTGCCAAATAAAACTCCAACTAGTGTGAGTCAGAATAAGGGTAATTCTAGGACTCAACTGGATTTGCTTCATGATAGGCTAGGTCACCCTTCTTTGTCCAAAATGAAGCATATTGATGTTGATAATTGCAAAGGGATTACAGAATATAATTGTGGTGTCTGTTATAGCTCTAAACATCATAAACTTCCTTTTACATCATGCTTTGATTTGATTCATTTGGATTTGCGGGGTCCTTACAGGGTAAGAGCATTGGATGGTGCTTCTTATTTTTTGACTATCTTAGATGACAATAGTAGAGTTACATGGACTTTTTTATTGCATAATAAGCTGCAAGTTGAAAAGATAATAAAAGATTTCTTAGCCATGGTGGAAACACAATTTCAGATGAAAGTTAAAAGAGTAAGATCTGATAATGGGACTGAGGTAGTGAAAGATCTTGCAAAAGATTATTTGATGATAAAGGTATTCTCCATGAAAAGTGTGTTCCATATGTTCCTCAACAAAATGGTAGAGTAGAGAGGAAGCATAGGAGCTTGCTTGAAATTGCCAGGGCATTGAGATTCCATGCTTGTCTTCCAAAGCAGTTTTGGGGAGAGTGTTTGCTTACAACCCCACATCTATTGAACAAAATTCCATCATCTGTCTTAAACTGGAAAACACCATTTGAGGTAATGTTTAAAATTGCTCCTGATTATGCTAATTTGAGAGTTTTTGGTTCTCTTTGCTTTGCTTATAACAATTCTCTGAAAAGAGATAAATTTGATTCTAGAACTAAAAGATGTTTGTTTCTTGGATATCATGCTGGTCATAAAGCTTTCAAGCTGTATGATCTTGATACACACAATATATTCATATCCAGAGATGTTATTTTCTTTGAAAATATTCTTCCTTACAAGATTTCTCATCATGCTATACATCCACAACCTAGTCCTTCACAAATGATTCAGTTTGCTTATGATAATTCTAATGCTGAGAGAATTCTTCCTTCTTCTACTCAATCTCTCCTTGATGAAACTATTTCAGAATCTTCACAATATAACCCCTCTTTTCTTCCTACTCCTAATTCCTCTCCTATTTCTTCTTCTTCTCATACTTCTATTCATACACACATTACTGAAAATGACAGACAACAAGCTACAATTTCTTCTGTTGTTCATGATGTTCCTTCTCCAGTTCCTCTTAGAACATCTTCTAGAATCATTACACCTTCCCATGCTTTTCAGGTTATTGGTGGTTATATTCCTCACAAAAATGTTTCTACTGCAGAAAACACTCAATCTTTATCTTTCACTGTTAATTCTTCTAACCTTGAACCTAAACACTCAACCAAGCTAAAAATGATCTTAATTAGGTTTTAGCTATGGAAAAGGAACTGAATGCTCTTGAGAGTAATGATACTTGGGAGCTTACTTGTTTGCCTAAGGATAAACAGGCTATAGGTTCCAAATGGGTTTATAAAACCAAATCAAACCCTGATGGAACTATAGAAAGGCATAAAGCTAGACTAGTGGCTATTGGATACCAGCAAATTGAAGGACAAGATTTCAATCATACTTTCTCTACAGTTGCTAAACTAGCTATTGTGAGAATTGTGATAACTCTTGCTACTATGAGGGGTTGGCATTTATGTCAATTGGATGATAACAATGCCTTTTTACATGGCTTTGAAGTTTATATGCTACCACATGCTGGTTATACTAAGGCTAAGCCAGGTGAAGTTTGCAGGCTTAAGAGGTCTTTATATGGCCTAAAACAAGCTTCTCGACAATGGAACAAAGAACTCTGTGCTTTCTTAAAAACCTTGAGTTTTAAACAATCTACACAAGACTATTCTTTATACACCAGAACACAAGATGGAGAGTTCTTGGTTATTTTAGTCTATGTGGATGATATCTTGGTCACTGGTACTTCCATGTCTCATATTGAAGATGTCAAGCTTGCTTTAGACAAGGCATTTACTATAAAGGACCTTGGACAATTAACTTATTTTCTAGGCATAGAAGTTTATAGAAATGCTGATGATATTTTTCTTTCTCAAAAGAAATACATCAAGGATATTCTTGTTGACGCTGGTATGGAAGAATGCTTTATTGCTCCTGCTCCTTTGTCAACTGGATTGAAATTGTCTCCTGAAGTTGGTGACTTACTTGATACACCTGATGTGTATAGAAGACTTGTGGGCAGGCTCTTATACTTAGCTATAACTAGACCAGACTTATTTTACTCAGTGCAGCATCTAAGCCAATTCATGCATTCACCAAGAGTGCCTCATCTAAAGGCAACTCTACATGTTTTAAAGTATCTGGAAGGTACCTTAGATACTGGTTTATGGTATTCTACTACTTTAGAATTTAAAGTCACTGCTTACAGTGATGTAGATTGGAGTTCTTGTCAGTATAGTAGCAGATCTCCTAGTTCCTATGCAGTGCTTATTGGATCTAATTTGGTCTCTTGGAGGACTAAGAAGCAACAAATTAAAGTGTGAGCAAGTCATCTACTGAAGCTGAATATCAAAGTATGTCAGCTTCAGCAAGTAACCTAGTTTGGATCCAAGGCTTACTTGAAGACCTCCAAATTTCAATTCCTTTGCCTATTACTCCCTATTGTGATAACACCTCAATAGAGCACTTGGCTCAAAATCCTATGTTTCATGAGAAGGCTAAACATTTAAAGAGAGACATGCACTACATCCATGAACAAGTTGCAACTGGCTTTATTCAAACTGCACATGTTTCTAGTGCAAATCAACTAGCAGATATTCTCACTAAGTCTCTTACTTCTTCTCATCATCAAGCTTTATCTGCCAAGCTTGGACTCATTTCTAAGGTCCAGCTTGAAGAGGGGTAGGAATTATTTAATATATAAATTATTAATTTCTTGTAATAAAGTTGTTAGAAGTAGTTACAAGTTGTTAGAAGTTAGTTACAAGTTGGTTATTTCTCTTTTCCGTCTTGTATGTAAGCTGTCATTTCAGCTCATTTGGAGATTATGAGTGAATGTTGCATTCTCCAATCTTTCTTCTATTCTTAGTAAATCAATCTGAATACTATTGATTTCTACATTTTCTCAACTGCACTTCCTCTATCACTGCAGTTCATTTTCGGATCAATTAAACACATTTTAACCAAATAAGTTATGCTTGTTTTCACTAGTGAAATAACAGGTTCCATATTTAGTAAATTTAAATAGATGTCCCATCAACACAAATCCAAAGTTTTTTTCATAATATACTTCCTTTGGTTTTTAATGGTTGTATCTCAAGGGTTTGGCACGTTTGACAACGCATCTTTGAGTTACTAATTCTAATTATGCATAATAAAAATTATAAAAAATTATTTTCATGAAAATACATATTACGATGAATCATACAGTATCTCACATAACTATTGTTGAAACCCATTTCTATCCACTTGTGAACTGTCTCACATTGAAAAGGGAGGAGATCATAAAGTATCATTATAATTTAGAGAAGTACTTATTCCTACTATTTTCAATTGATTTTAGTATAGAATCTCCTTTGAACTTTTAAGTTCACTAGTACATAAATTATGATTTGTGTTGCGGGACGCTCATCTGTGTTGGTTCAAGGTTCGATGCAAAATCCTCATACGCAAATTGACCATTTGTCAGATGTATTTGTTGGTGGTCCATATCCGACACAAATAACAATTTTGCTTCATACAAATTAAAGGGCTACCACCGCACATCATTTGCACAGGTTCTTGACCAAACCAACGCAAAATAAGGGTATCGCAACAAAAACCAACACACATTAATCCCACAACAATTTCAGATATTCCATCATCAAAGATTTCACCTTTTTGAACTATGTAGGTAAATACTAGAGGCTCGAAAAACAAAGAGATGATGTGTACGAATGAGATATCTAACAACAAGAAGAAGAAGAAAAAGGATTGAATAGAAGAACTCCAGAACATTCGGCTATCTCATGTGATCCATGCATAATATCGTGAAGAATAGATAAAAGTTTTTGACATTCCATCGTCATTGTCCATTGAGCCAACTCTAAATAATCCTCCTTTCACACGATTATTATCAATGTAATTATAAAAACCCAACTTCTCAGGAACTTTCATCTAATCTAACGATAAACTTAGATTTCAGATAACCAAAGGAGTTGGTCAAGATACACATCTATATCATTTTCGGGCTGTTTGGGACCCGAAATAAGAAACGATAACAGAAAAAAATTTAACCTTCGATTCATACATAACCATCGGGGTAAATCATAAATCTTTAGAAGAGCCGACAAAGTGCTATGTTGGGTACCTAGTGTGCGAAATAGGTTTATTAGTCCAGTACAAAGTCCGAGCTAAGATTTTGAGGTTCTTTACCAAAACGGAGAATATTGGATCAATATTTCTCCATTTCGGAGAATCTATTAGATGTCTAATCATTCCACCCTTTTGCTTCTCATCATGTCACCTCAATAATTTAGCAATATTCTCATCCAAAATAAGCGCTTAAATATCGGAATAATTGGAAGAAGTTTCTTTCGTTCTTACCCCGCATCATTGTCCTTTATCGTGTAACGAGAAACTTTGCACCTCGGACACACACAAATCGTTGTACTTATTTCGATACAACACACAATCATTTTTAATTTGACATGCATGTATATCTTCTCATATATTGGTTGGGGAAATGATTTTAGGGTTAATGTTAATATTAATAAGGGATGGTAGATTTAGTGAGTAACTAAGGTACTGGATTTTAGTAATAGGTTTCATGTGGACCCATATGGTGGGTCATGTGAAGGTATAAACGGAAGAAAAGTCTACCAAAAACATAACAAAGTAGAAGTAGAAAAATCTTTAAGGAATTGATGGAAACGGAAAGTAGGAAGATCTTTATAAAATGGAGGAAGTATTATTGTTTTTATTGTTATGGTTATTGTTATATTATTGTTATTCTTTATTATTATTATTATTATTATTATTATTATTATTATTATTATTATTATTATTATTATTATTATTATTATTATTATTATTATTATTATTATTATTATTATTATTATATTCATGAAAATATAGTCATGTAAAGTTTTGTTGCATTGTTCTTCATATAAACTTTATAGTATCAATTTTACGTACACTTTCGAAGATATGCAACTAATTACAATTCACCGATCATATTACCTATGTTTCTTACTAATCCACTTACTTTGAACATTGACACTATTCACATACTTAATTTGACTATCATTTGTAACTTATAACCAAGGAAAAACATATTCATGTAGGATCATGTTGTACATGGTCAAAATTGTGTATTGACAAACATAAAAATTAAACTATGTATATTGAAAAAAATTATAGCAAGTAACCATTAGATACTCTGCTCATTTCAAATAACACATCAACAAAAGATCCGATATTAAATAACAAAACTAATATTTTGGTCTGGATAATGCCTCGAGTTAGTTACAATTATCATATATATTATTATTTATAAATTTCATAATTGATTTTATTAGCTTTCCATAGTATTATGTCTAGTGTGAAATTGAAAAGTGGACGTTATAACATCAAAAAGAACTTCTAAAGGAATTAGGGATAAAGATAACAATTTCAATGGAGTAAGGGTAAGAGAGATCCAAAAACTTGTCTATGTCTTTATAATTACATACAATTATAAGACTTTATTATGTTTTACTTTGAAATATTAAGCATTGAAGTAATAGTGGTTTAGTGGCTAAACTCTCACATTTCATTTCAAAGTTATGTGTTCAAATCCTCGTAACTACACATTACTAATAATTTTAAATGACATTATAAACATGTGTATTAGAAGCTCGAGAAAAGTGTCACGTGGCATCGTTCTTTTGATATGAACGCCTTCGCCTTCTAATATATTTGTATACATAGATTTTTTTTGTTTAGGGAGGTATTTTCGGTGCCTAAACTGATAAGTTTCTAAAATATTTAGGTGCTAAAATGAATTAGTATTGTTTGAGAATTATTTAAAGTAAAATTTCAGGTGCTAAAGTGACTGAAGACAAGGTAAAAATGATAACGTTTCAAAATCAGGTACCTAAAATCTTCAAATATCTTTTTTAACTTATCTCAGATTTTAACGTTTCTATGTCATTTTCTCATACTGTTTCGCTACTGCAATCCTAGAATCCTTCTACTTCATCTTTTCTCAAATTTACTGCATCTATTCTCAAATCAGGTAAAGGAATTCTTTGTGTGATTAGGCTTCTGTTTTAAATGTTCCATGGAGGTTCAAGTCAAATTGGGAAGATTGTGAAGGTTTCTGGGCGAAAGATTTTTACTTTGCTGTCATTTATATTTCTCTTACTTTCTGTAGGTCTTGCATTAGTTTTGTTCTTAGGTGAGCAGAATGAACTTATAATGATAGAGTATAAATCTATTCCTGGGGCCTCAACCATCAGCTTAAGCTTTTGGTTGAGTTGGTCCTTTGACATGGTATCAGAGCGGATGATCTTGGCCCGTTATGAAATGCAAGATGGAAGGTGTTGAAGATCTGTTTGGAGCAAAATAAGCCCAACAGAACTGTAATGGCCCCAAGAAGGGGCCCAGTTGACCTCATGTTGGAAGTCCGGAGAGAACCCAACGAGGATGTTGTGACCTATCCAAATTGCAAGATTAAAGGTGACTCACATGTGAGGGGGAGTGTTAAGAGTAAAACCCACATGTGAGTTAGAAATAATTGTCCCACATTGAAGAATTAGAGAGAGAATGACTAACATATAGATTGGTGGGTTACTCCACCTATCACCAATTGGTTTTAGGATGGAACCCTATCAACCTTGTATGTGGTCACTCTCTCCTCCAACATGGGCTTGTGTGTGGGCCCAATGAAGTTTATCATGGTATCAGAGCCAGCGTGACAAAAAGGTCACGGGTTCGAATCTCATCCACCCCTCCTTTCTCAGTGGAATATTTAGCGCCAGGTATGAGGGAGACCTGTGCTGCATCCACACTTCAAGCCCAAAGGGCTCTTGCGTGAGGGGGCGTGATAGAGTATAAATCTATTCCTGGGGCCTCAACCATCAGCTTAAGCTTTTGGTTGAGTTGGTCCTTTGACATATAATAAGGTTTGCACTTAGATTTTTTTTTTAATTGGCATGGAGAATCAACATTTTCAGCAAAAGAGAACTACTATTTATTAGCTTGAATTGTCAAGATGTAGTAATTGTATTTGTACAGTACATACAAATGAATACTACTTTTTTCATCTTTTAAGAAATTTCAAGTAGATCTCTTTTGGCAAAATCATTAGTAGATATCTTCGAAGCATAATTTTGTTTATATTATAGAAACTTCAAGAGGCGTAATTTCTCGCTTTTGAGTAAAAAAATAGTTTTGATATATAGTATAATAAAAAATTATAAAATTACACAATTAATCAACTTATGCAACTAGTTCTGCCAAACAATTAAACTAATCAGCTACTTTATCAGTTTCAGCTACCTTATCAGTTTCAGCTACATTTTAGATAGTGTTACCAAACAGAGCCAATGGAGTTAAACACCTAACATTTAATTTTCTAAGTTGGAAAGACGAGTATAAACACAATTCTTTTACTTCTTTCGTTTCGTTTTAAATGCAACAATTAAATATTTTATATCTCATAAATAATACCTTATTGCATTTAAAATGAAACAGAGAACGCAAATTAGATCCTACACCGAGGTGTAGGATGCATCCTACACCTTGCCCATGTGGCTGACTTTTGGCAGTATTTTTGAAAGTGGGCCGGCTCTTTCTCTCTCATCACGTGAAACAATTTTTTTAATGTACAAATGCATATGGTTTGGTGTACAATAATCTACGAGTGTACATTTGGGGATTTTCAGTGATCAATACAATGACCATCAATGTACATTGTGATTTTATTGAATTTCGGTATGAGATTGTAATTGTACATATTGAATTTCATTAGTGAACAAACATCAAACACACCAGTGTACAAAGAATGGAAATTACTCACTTGACATATTTCGGTATGGGACTGTAATTGTAAATATTGAATTTCATTACTGAACAAACATCAACACACCAAGTGTACAAAGATTGCAAATTACTCACTTGACATCAACTTCGTGAATTGGGTTACTTTCAGCTGGGGGGTTGTCATTAAGGATGGAAATGGGTGATGTATGATCCATCACCCGCTTAACCCGTTATTTTAAATGGATGAAAACCCGAATTTAAATGGATGGAAAGTGGGTGGTGGGTGAAAATTTTTTCATCCGTCACCCGATCCATCACCCGTTTAACATCCAACTCATTACCCAATTATTAAATTTTACGTGTAAATTACTTATATTGTATGTGTTTGATATAATTATTTTATATTGTGTCACTAATTTCTTTTAAAAATATACTAAATATCATCACCCGTTTATCACCCGACCCACCCGTTTCACCCGATGGATGACGGATGGATGGATGCGGGTGGAGTAAACAATTGCGGGTGGTGGATGCGGGTGATGTTCCACCCGCCCCGAATCCGATCCATTTCCATCCCTAGTTGTCATTGTACATTTTGATTTTATTAATGAACAACCACGAAGCCAAGGATGTACAAGAAGGTTGAGTGTGGAAAAGAGAGAAGTGGTGAATTTCGGTATGAGACTGTAATTGTACATATTGAATTTCATTAGTGAACAAACATCAACACATCCAGTGTACAAAGATTATTGCAAATTACCCACTTGACATCAGCTTCAAGAATTGGGTTACTTTCAGCTGGGGTGCTGTCATTGTACATTTTGATTTTGTTAATGAACAACCACGAAGCCAAGAATGTACAAGGAGGTTGAGTGTGGAAAAGGGAGAAGTGGTGAATAGTATATGGGGGGACATCAAATCAGTTATTAAATGGTGAACAGTAACTGTCAAATCAGTTACTTTTTGCATTTTTGATATGTACATTGGATGTAATGGGAATGTACATTAGCTGTCAAATCAATTACTTTTTTGCATGTTGAATGGTGTGTTTCATTCTAATTGTCTTGCGTTTTGGAGCTGGTGTAGGACGCTTATCCTACACCTTGATCCATGATCTACTAATTGAATAGAGAAAGTATAACATTTTTGTTTGGAGTATTATTTTATAACACCTATGAACCTATGATCGCAACATTATTCGTCTTGCTGCTTAGGAGGGTGCAAACGTTGTAGGTATGACTTCATAGGTATAACCATCCAAAATAAAACTTCAATTAATTAATGATAAAGTTAAACAACTTGATTGCTGTGCATGAAGTACCATGCAATAGAATGAAAGGAACATGTCCAAGCTGACATGGACATGTGCCTCCCCTAACGTAAGTATGCTCCCCCGATGTACCCCAGTTAAATCTCAATCTTATTTAATTTAATTACAACTTGTAAGCCAATATTTTATTTTATTTAATTACAACTTGTAAGCCAATATTTTAGTGTTTATAATAATACTATGATACTGCGGCCGGTATGGACAAAAAAATTGTTGGACTAAATACCTGAAAGAACACTTGAGTTGACAACTTGACATGGTATTCCATTAGATCTTATATTTTTTATTATGCTAAGAAAAGTGTTTTATATATTCTAATACCAAATTTTATTTATAACAAATGATCTGAAATTTCAACTATTCTTTTGCAAAAGTTTCCAACATTAAATTATTGAATACTCAAAATTATTGGTGAATCTTTTCAATCCAACTGTAGATTTTCTTGTCTTGGTCAATTCATTGGATCAATAGTTTACATGTAACGATTTCAATTATTTTGAGATGTCCACCAAAACTTGATAATTATCACTATTATATATGAGAATTTTGGTGTCCACTTAAATTTCCTTAAATATCCTTATGTATTAGAGATTCTAAGATAATAAACGAGGGTAAAAGACGTAGAATTTTTTTTTTAAAAAAACTCTGATGTAAATATGTAACTTCTCGCTTTTTTAGCCCCTCAAAAAAAACTGTCAGATTTAATTTAACATATATAGGACTGAAGATAACTTTTAATTTTTCAAAACTAAAAAAACCTGTACAATATTACCGTAATGTCATGTTTGCATCGCGTGCAAACAATACTAAATTCTATAAATTTATCCTTGTTAGTGTTACAGCTACAAAAAAATGAATCAATACGACTTTCATGATCAATTTACTAGTGGGGCATATGTTGATTACAGTCTACAGTGTTAAAAGTGATTTTATTTGAAATCATTAATCATGGAAGTTGAAATGACAACTAATTCAAAGAGTACATCCATTATACACTTGAGAGTATCATGTTTTAACATTATTTTTTGCTCATTTACTCATTTAAATATCTCCCAATTATGTGAATTTTACTTATTTGAAGGATTTCAAATGAGCAAAATACATAATCTTGGGTGTACATGCTTATTTTATTTAATTTTTTTATTAGGAAAAATAATTGGCCCAAAACATCAATTCTTACGAAGCTAATAGCCCGCAGGAGACACCAGTTCAGAGGTTCGGTACAAGACTAAACATTCGAGAAGACAACAAGCCTGAAGGCCCTCTACCACCACAAGAATAATCCCTAACATAATGTTGGGATGAGGATTCAAACCCAAGATGTTTTCCTATAATTTGGGGTGATAATCTACTAAGATATCACCTCTACCTCATGGTGAATTTTTTTTGGTAGAAAACGAGCAATTAAATTACTTCAAAGGTAGAGTTTGGAACAGAACTAGGCTCCTCCAGGGAGGTACTACAGTTTGGGGCAAATTACAACCAAGTTTGTCCATAGAAAAAGCCTTAATACCTCATGGTGTATATGCTTATGATATACTCCAAAGTGCCTGTAGAGCATGGTACACCCTTTTTTATATTATGTCGTTTTATCATTTTTAGAGTATAATTTTAAAAAATTATTGTTATTGGCTTCCTTAAATTTTGCAACCAAAAATTCTTTTTTCAAATTTATATTTAAAAGGTATATGTTCTTTTACCTTAAGTATAGATGTTCATTTACTATATGTGCTTTTCATTATAACCTTTGTTCTTTTATAAATATAAATTTACACGTTCTTTAATTTTAAATCGTGTGTTCTTTTTAAAGTAGAAAAGTTGTTGAAAAAGTTTGTGTTGTTTTATATAAATGGTATGTTCTTTTTGGATGCACAATAAGCATTGTGCACCCTACTGCATAATCAACCTTTGGATAGTGTGTATATGATAAAAGTTGTATAATTTTCAGATGAAGAGTATTAACTTAGAAACTACTATTTAATCTCTTTGTTTATTATTGAATCGAGTAGGATTATTAACGGGAATCATATTAGGCGGAACTTCAGAAACTCAAGATCTATTCTCACTTTCTCAGTATTATGGCCTTGTTTGACAATAGCGTTTGTATTAGCGGGTAGAGATTAAACTAGGTCAAAATTCTATTTGAAGAAAAAATTAGTGTTTGACAAGGTAGTGGTTGCACTAGAGATTAGAGGTTGGAATAGTGGTTGGGTAGAGGTTAGCAAACGTTAGAAATACTAACGTTTTCACTCACAAGACTAGCTGGCAATGCTTTTTTGGTTTCAGCTAAAATAAATGCTCAATTGACATGTGGCCTTGATGAAAAATAAAGGCTCAAATTCATTAAAAAGGATAAAACTTTGTAAGCAGTATTATAGCTTGTGAGATGTGACTACCATTAGCCACTGTTTTTCCATTCAACTGAGATTTGTCTTCTAGTCGAAACAATTTGATCATTTTGCCAATTGGATGATAATAATTTGAATATAATGAAATTTATTACATTCTCCTTCCGTTTTCTAAAATCTTCCCTCTTTCTCCTTAAGGGTGTTTCCTAAAGATCTTCCCTCTTTTGCTTTATTCCTTATTTGGCAAAACAAATTTTCCTATTTACCCTCTTATGTCACTATCATATGGTCCACCATTACATTTTTTTTGAAGGAGAAATTTCATTAATTGAAGGCCAAACGACATCTACAATAGATATTAAAGAAAAATAAGATACAATCAAACAAGGTTAAATCAAATTCTACAATGAACCAGATCGAGCAATACAACGCAGCATCCTTGTATTTGCTGAATCAAACAACTATTGTTGAGGAAGTCTATCATTCTGACATAGTTTGGGAAAAACATTCTTGATCGAGCCATGTTTACCGCATCCAAGATTTCAATACCTTCATGTTGAGTCTCGAACTTCAACCAATGAGAATAATTTCTCACACCTAAACACAAAAAAAACCTACTCACAACTCCCATGGGGGAGAAGGAGATCTCTAAATAGAGACTAAAAAAATCCCATAAAGAGATACTAGTTTATTCAACAAAACTAATAACTAAAAATAAAAGAGGGAGAGGGGCTTACCATGGATGAAAACATCCATGACAGCCCCTAACAGATGAAAAGAGGTAGGAAAGGCTAGGGTTTAGAGAGAAAAAAAAAGAGAGGGGAGGGGTGGTCCACCATTATATTATTAATTCAATTTTATTCCCTTTCTCTCTCTCATACTTTAACCCCTTTTTATTTGTTTATTTATCTTAACCCTTTTCTCTCTCCTACTTTACTCACAACATGCCCCACACAACTTGATTTTCCTTGGTATCTGTAGGAACAGTAAGTGGGAAGATCTTCAGGAAACGGAGGGAGTATGAGAGACTTTGGGTTCTTTAATATAGTATGATTATTATCATTACTTAATAATTGCGTACTTATTTTTATGTGTAAGTTTATTGAAAAAATAAATCGTAAAATTCGCTAGTAAATAAATTTTATATATTTTTTTCAATACCAACCGCTAGTTTCTTGCTAGTAAATTAATATAATTTTTTTCAGTGTTGAATATTATCTTAAAATTTATACATTTCTTTGAGCAATCTTTTTTGCGTAAGTTCTTTGAAAAAATAAATATCAGATTTAACTATTGAACGAACATATGAAATTGTTGGGAAAAATTGATAGGAACAGTCCCAACTATGGACGTTCCGCCATTTTCGGTCCCAACTAAAGATTATTTTTGAGCGGTCCCAACTATGCATCATTTTTTGCCGAAATTGGTCTCAGGTGACTGATTACCTGTTAAATAGGTTAAAAAATTTTCTTTTGAATTTCTTAACTCGGTTTCCTTCTTTTTTCTCTATCCTGCCTATCTACTTCACCCCACCCCTCCCAATCCCCTCCACCCCAGCCCCTTCCCTCTCCCTTCCACCGCTGCAGCTCCCAATGCCCTCCCTCCTGCCAGCCCATCTCCCTCCCCCTCCCATTCGTTGCATCCCCCCCTCCCCTTACCAGTATCACAAACGAAAAAGAGGAGCTCCGGCAAACTGAAGTAACCCTCACCCATCCCCCGTCAAATTACCCCCTCCCATGCTCTGGGTCTCTCTTTTTCTCGTCCTTGCGCCTCTCTATCTTCTTCTCTACACCTGCAAAATTTCGAAAACCATGGTCTTAGATCTCTCGCTTGAGTTGCGAAAATTCGAGGAGGGGGTAATAGGAAGGGGGGCTGCGAAAATTCGTGAAAGGGGGCTGCAGGATGCCGGCTGCTAGGGTTGGGGGAGACGAGGGGCTGCGGGGGAGGGGGAGAAGGGTGGGGGTAGGCGAATTCGAAGGGGAGGGGTGGGGGCTGGGAAATCGACAGGGAGAGGGTGGGGGAAGGGCTGGGGAAATCGATGGGGACGGGGTGGGTATGGCCTGGTTGGGGAGGGGTGAGGGCTGCGATGGTGGAGTGGAGTGGAGGGGTGGTGGTTTCTGCAGTGGAGAGAGAAAGTGTTGGTGGTGTCGGGTGGTGGGGTGATGTGTTGAGTGGTGGGGTGATGTGTTGGGTGGTGGGGTGATGTTGAATAGGTGGTGGTGAAAAAAAGCATTTTACCTGTTTTAGCAGGTCATTGACCTGCTGGGACCAATTTCGGTAAAAATGATGCATAGTTGGAACTGCTCAAAAATAATCTTTAGTTGGGACCGAAAATGGGGAAATGCCCTTAGTTGGGAATGTTTCTATCAATTTTTCCAAATTGTTGTAGTTCATTTCATATTTGAATAAATGTTATTCATTGTCTTTTACAATTCCAACAGCTACTTTTGCCAAACACTTCTAATTAAACAACTATTTTAATCGCTAATTGCAAACAGCTAGTGGCTACCCCAACAACTATAGCTACTACAACAGCTAACCACTTTTAGAACCACTATTTTTGCCAAACATGTGTACTGTTTCAATGTATTCTCTTTAAGAGCTGTTTTTGCTATGCACCAAAAGAGAAAGAGATTAATGTTATTTTGTAATTCTATCATGGCTTATTGAAACAGGTTCTGCTATTTGTAGTCGTAAAACTATATGTTGTGCAAGTAATATTTTGAGATCCCTACAATCTTACTGGTCTACATATAATGTTGTTATACTCTGTTCGTCTCACATATTCTATCCATTTGCTTTACTCCGTCTAACATATTCTATTCATTTGCTTTGTCAAAGTTTAGAAGACACAATCTTTTATTGTCATTATTAGATACGTCCTCCATTGTTCATCGTCTTGTTAGATTTAAACACGCATATTAAGAGTAAACAGCATAATAATGTAGACTTTTTGAGTGGAAAGCGTAAAAGCAAGAATAAGAATATATTTCATAAAAGAGAAAATTAGTAAAGGAACCCACAAACACATAAATACGAAGAGAGTGTAAAAAATTTCGTTTACATTCACATGACAATTATTTATGAATGGACCAAACAATATACTTCCATTTTTTTTAATAATTGCAACAGTTTGACAATCACTTTTACAATACAACTTTGACCATTAATATCATTAATCATCTTACATGCTTAAGTATATATTATACATTACTAAATTTACAGTCAAGATAAGTACATAAATAGTAGAAATAAAGTTAAATTGTTACAAAAAAAATATTTAAAAAGAGGAAGCATATATATATATATATATATATATATATATATATATATATATATATATATATATATATATATATATATATTTATATAAAAGAGAGAATATGAGAGGTCAGGAGATGACCGGCACAACTCACAAGTTGGCACATATGCTCTGGCAAGAAGGGTGCAAACCCTTTCAAAATATAAGTTGCTCACAATTTTATATCAATATAAATGAACAGAAATGAAGGGTGGAAATCGATATAAATATATTAAAATGTACATATGACCTTTAAAATGAAAAGTGAAAACTTAGTCATTAATACATTATAACTTTATTAATATTTCAAACAAAATATGACAAGAAAGTATTATAATACTTAATTATATATAATTAAAAAGATTTAAACAAGTTTCTAGATCTTTAACACTACTCTTATTACATTACTACCAAGAGACTCTTGTTGACAATTCTCTTACATCGACCAATTGCTTTTTAAAACTATTATTTTCAAATTCAAACTTTTTAGATTCTTTTTAACTTATTATATCATAATGTCAATTTCTCAATTTATCAGTGGACAAAAAGTACGAAAAATTGAAAAGTAACAAATAATTTAAGAAATCTATAAATTATAACATACTTCCTCCGATCTTTATTAGTTTACCCGTATTTCTTTTTGGGATGTCCCTTATTAATATTTACCTCTTTCTTTTGTTTCTGTTTTTGAAATGGGACCACTAACTTTTCATCACACATACATTCAACTTTAATATAAAATAATAATATCTCTTTCTTTTTATGACCTACAACATTATTTCTCCTAAAACTCTATGCAAAAGATGAGTAAACTAATAAAGGCCGGAGGGAGTATTTGTTTATTATAATTGATCCGAGGAATCTCTCAGTTTAAAATATTAATTCTTATTATGGAAGTGTGAACCATTTGTGACAAATAATAATAACAATAATGGACACAAAATAAATATCAAATTCAATACAAGTGAAATGAAACTACACCAGAAAAAAATCACGACACCATATAATTCCAGGTGATATGTGTTAGGTTATGGTTTAAAATTGAAAACATAACGCAAAACTAGACAATACGCTGAAAATTTCACACTACAAATGGCTAAAATAATCAAACCTATGTCACTTGGAAATTTTCAATGCTGAAGCAAAAGTCGCCTAAACAATTCTAAAATTTCAAGGTCAATTTTAGAATTCAAGCCAATGTCAATATCAAACGTTATAACTATGACTACTGAACAAGTCATAGATACCTTGATATGAAAAAAAAAATTAGAAAGAAAGAAAGAAACGAAGCAAATGAAGAAAAAAAATCCATATCTGCACACGTTAAGGATGCTGGGAAGGGGAACTGTCTCCTTCAAACACCAAATCACTTAAAGAGCATCCAAATCAAATGCTATATACCAAATTCAATAAATTAACAACTTTATTAAAAAAGAAGCAAGCGAAAATGAAGGAAATATTAACATCAACCTCTTGAAAATAATGCAAATAATTCTAACCAATAAATTAACCAAATACACCCTACCCTTAAACACGCTAATATGTTGAATAAAATTCAGTGTCCAACACCCACTGCATCATCCGTGATGCAAAACTGAGAGTGAAAGGCAGAATTATGTAAAAACTACTTAAAGCTTAGATTTTGAAATTAAAAAAAATGGTCTGTTTGATAAAAATGTATAATGATATTACCGTTTTTCCACCAAATATCACTGACAAAAAAATTTATTCACCAAATACCTCGACTTTTTCAAAATTCACCATATACTCCTGACTTTCAAAAAAAATTCACCAGATACCCTTACTATTAACGGACGTTGGTGCTCCATTAGTGTCTATTTACAAGTTTGCCATAAGTCAACCTAATTAGCCCTAAGTCAACCTAATTAACCTAACTAAATTTAATTAACCTAACTAAACCCTAAACTCTCCTTAAGCCAACCCAAAGCCCAACCCTACCCCCCAAACCTAGACCCACCAGCCCCACCACCCAGCCCCACCCCCTCCACTCTCCCTCCCCGACAACCCCTGCAGACCCCCTTTTCCCGGCAGCCCCCCTCCCCTCGCCTCCCTCACTCGCACTTCCCCTCCCTCTCCCTTACTCTCGCCGGCATTTTCTTTTCGAAGCTCTTCCCACCCATATTTCTGTAACTCCAAAGTGAGTGAGTTGATGTTGTCGGGTGTTTGTTAGTGGGCCAGCTAGAGTGAGTTTGGGGAGGGGGAGGGAGGTGTGAGGGACGAAGAAGGGGATGCGCGAGGGAAGGAGGGGGAGGGGAGGCGCGAGCGAGGGGAGGCGCGAGCGACGCGAGGGGAGGGGGGCTATCGGGAAAGGGGGTCTGCGGGGTTTGCCGGGGAGGGAGAGGGGAGGGGGTGGGGCTGGGGTTGGGTGGTGGGGCCGGTGGGTCTAGGGTTTGGGGTAGGATTGGGGGGTTGGGTTAAGGAGAGTTTAGGATTTAGTTAGGTTCAATTAGGTTTATTTAGGGTTTTTAATGGTTAATTAGCTAATTAGTTAGCGGAGTACTAACATCCGTTAGTCAAAAGGGCATTTGGGTAATTTTTTTAAAGATTTGGGGTATCTGGTGAATTTTTTTAAAAGTCAGGGGTATATGGTGAATTTTGAAAAAAAGTTGGTGAATAATTTTTTTTGTTAGGGGTATTTGGTGAAAAAACCGATTGAACCTTCAACACGTGCTTTGTTTCCCACTTTACGCTTTAAGTGGTTAAGAAACCTGTCAGTAAGGTGAGGATTAACACTTTATGTACGAATTCAGTACTGTACGACACTTAAAACAAATTCAGTTACGGGGCCACCAACTTTTGCTTCATAAGGCAAGTGAACCGGCAAGTGCTCCATTGAATTAAAAAATGATGGAGGAAAGATTTTTTCCAACTTGCATAAGATCTCAGCGATGTTGTTCTAAGGGTATCTGAAGTTTGACCCTTCACATCCATCAAAGTGTTAATGTGATCAGTTGGTCGAAAAAATTCTTCTCAACATGCATGACATCTAAGCTGTGACGGATAATCAAATCTTTCCAATAAGGAAGCTCCCACAAAATATCCTGTTTCAACCAACCTTTTTTATCCTTCTTTAATCGGTTCAGCGCCTCAAGACCATCAGTTGCTTTAGGTAAGTCCTTCACGCACTGCCACAGTTCCTCTCTATACATTATGTGAGGAGCTACATCATTCTCAACCCTATTCTTACAAAAAGCAGTCTTATTCCTTCGAAATGGGTGGTCATAAGGAAGAAATTGTCGATGACAATCGTACCATGTCACTTTACCCCCATGTTCAAGCCAGAATGCCTTGCTTTTATCTATGCAATAAGGGCATGCCTTCTTTCCAGCAATAGACCATCCGGACAACATACCATATGCTGGGAAGTCACTAATTGTCCAAAGCAGCGCTGCTCAAAGGTTGAAATTTTGCGTCCTTGAAACATCATAGGTCATATAGCCCCAATATGCCACAATTGCTTCAACTCTTCCACTAGAGGTTGCATAAACACATCTAAGTTTCCTTTGGGATTTTTAGGCCCCGGAACGAGCAAAGAAAGAAAAATGAATGATTTCTACATGCACATAGATGGAGGCAAATTGTATGGTGTGAGAATAATTGGCCAGCATGAATATTGCCCTCCGAACATACCATATGGAGAAAATCCGTCGGTGCACAGCCCGAGTCTAACATTTCGAGCCTCAACGTCGAAGTTGGGAAAGGTTCTATTAAAGTATTTCCATGCTTCACTGTCATTTGGATGTGCTAAGGTACCTTGCACTCGAGGATTGTCGGCATGCCATGTCATTTCCTGAGAGATGTTCTTAGTTGCAAACAACCTCTGCAACCTCGGTGTGATTGGAAAGTAGATTAATACTTTTGCAGGAATAAGCTTGCCCTTAGAAGTTTTCTTATACCGATCACTACCGCATACACTATACTTATCTAAGTGAGCATCACCCTTCCAAAATAACATACAACTTCTAGGACATGCATGTATCCTCTCATGAGGAAGCTCCAGACCCTTTAGAACTTTCTTTGTGTCGTAGAAAGTTCTTCCCATGTGGTTGTTCTGGGTATCGCCTCATTCAGTAAACTAGCAAACCCATCAATACACCTGTGTGGTAGGTTATACTCACACTTTAAACGAACTCATGATTCTAGAAGCCATCTCCAGCACAGACATCTTGCTCCCTTCATACAAGGGATTCTCGGCCTCCTTGAGAAGGTCGAAAAACTTCTTCGCTTCACCATTCGGTTCTTCTTCAACTGAGTCTGAAAGTGCAAGCATGTCATGATCTTCATTATTCCCTAAAGCATCCACAACCATATCCATATACGAATTTGACTGAGCGGAAGATGAGGAGGACCCCGTAGCACATTCACCATGACATAACCAGTCAAAGTAATTCGATTTAAAACCCTCACTGTACAAATGTACTTTGACCGTGTCCACATCCAAGTAACGCAAGTTATTACACCGGATACATGGACATTTTATCTTGTCATCGTCATTTAAATGAGGATGTTGTAAACAAAACTCAATGAACTCATCAACCCCTTTCACAAACTCAGTTCTATGGGAACACCCATCAAGTTTGTTATACATCCAACTACGTTCCTTCCTTTTCATAATTTAAAACTCTACACACAACTAGAAAGTATCAATTCGCTATATTCACTACTTGTTAATAGAAGTACGTGCTATATGTAGTAGACAAATATTAGAAAATTTATGAATAATAAAAATTACTAGCAAATCCAAAAGATTAACAACACTAGCTAAGTAATAAGTAAAGTAAGTATATACTAAATATATTAACAAATATATAGTGAACATATACTAAATATACACTAAATCTATTATACTAAACATATATTTAATATATACAATCAACTCAATTCGACACAACTAAAAAATACATATCTTCACAAAGCACCTAGAATAATAAGCCCTTGATGATATAAATTTGATATGTGACCATTGTACTTAATTCTCTACGTGTAATAAATTAATTACTCGGTTTGTCTAAAGCATGTAACATTAACAACATCACTTCACAATTATCATGAATAAATTAAACAAGTTGATGAACAACACCAATACTAAACATGTTCTTTTATCAACAACACTTAACATATTCAATTATCAACAACAACAAAAACAACACTTAACATATTCCATTATCAACAACAACAACACTTAACATATTCAATTATCAACACCAACAACACTTAACATATTCAATTATCAAAAACAAATTCACTTAACAATAACAACAACAACAAATTCACTTAACAACAACAATGCAATTAAAAAACACCAACAACAACAATTATCACTCACAACAACGACAACTATCAACGACAACTATGAACAACAACAATGCATCAAAAATACCAAAAACCCCAATCAACAACAAGGAATTCAAGCCAAAAATCAACAAAACTAAGGTATAAATTCATACCTTAAGCAATTGTAGAAGAGAGAGAGACGGCGGCGGCGGCGCTAGTAGCGGCTGGGTGCCGGCGATGCTCCGGCACGAGTTGGCGCGAGTGAATCTATGAGACGTTTGGCGAGTGAAGTTGAGGAGTCCGACGCGAGTGAAGGTCAGGGGAAGGCGGTGGTGCGCCGACGACAATGGAGATGCGACGAGGTTAGGGTTTGGTAAATGAACTTTGTTGAGAGGTCGTCGAAATGTGTTTGGAAGGGTCGATTAAGGTGAAAGTATATCCGTGTATTTAGCGTCCGCTAGGCCGACGCTAAAAGGCTAAAGGCAGACGCTAAAATCTTTTCCTTTCCAATTTATCTTTTACAAAAGCTGATTTCTTTTTTCTTTCCTTATAAGATAAGGATTCCTCCATATCTTATGACAACTATTAATTAAATTTTAAATTATATTTTGTCCGAAAATATTCATCAAAATATTTTTCTTTAAAAATCGGTTTTTATTAAAACTCTTCTTTTTCTTTTTTCGAAAATCTTTATAAAAATCTTTTTTCTTAAAAATCAGATTTTTCAAAACTCTTTTTTTTTCGAAAATATCTATAAAGAAATGTTTTCTTTAAAATCAGTTTAATACTCTTTATCTGAAAATCTTTATAAAAATATTTTTCTTTCAAAACTAATTTTCGAAATTAGAAACTCCCTTTTTTTTTATGTAAAAACATGAAATTAGTATAATAATAATCATCCTAATTTCATATTTCTAGTTTAGCATAAGATTCCAATAAGTTAATTACATTGCATAAACATGACTAAGAATATAACTAGATCTAAGCTTTCATATCTTCAAGTTCTTGAGCTTTCATGAACATCCAATCTTGACAGCTTTCTTAGATCATTGTTACATACATACATGTTATAGCACAAAGTGTTTATCATCATCAAAATAACATTGACTTAGAGTAACAACAATCATCATTAAGTTCCTGATTATCTCAATCATTATCCTGAGCTTGAGATGATGAAAAATTAGCAAGAAACATAGAATCCAAATCAAAGTTATCAAAAGCTTGATTTGTCCCTAATTTCTATAGGATACTCCCATCCTAAAGTAGGGCATAAAGGAGACATTGATGCTAACATTTTTAGTTTCTTAAAGTAATAAAGATGCTAAGATTTTTTTTCCTTGAGTTGACTGGCAAGTGAGCTTAGCAGAATAACGGTACCAGCATGCTCTAAAAAACGTACATTTCCCCTGATTTCAAGGACTATTTATAGTGTCTGAAATGACTGATGTACCTTGATATCACCCTAATTTGGGAGCATCTGATTGGCTAAGCAATAATGCTATGACATGTGGCAATCACTAATCGGAGAGCACACATCACCCTTTATAAAGGTGTTTTTTGTATTTACTGGGCCTAGGCACATATTGGGGCATAAGAAGGGCTTAGTACACCTTTCTTTATTCAGAAAAATGTACTTTACCCCTTATAAGCTTCTAGTCCATGTACTTTACAACAGCAAAAAGAGTGTCACCTGCAAGGTTGTATTGAGGCCACGTGTCACGTCTATAACATGTTGATTTTTAGGCTACAACATGTTTAGTTTGAAAAGTTACAAAATGATATTGCTATTAAAACTATTGCCTTCATCTAAAATATCCCCCTTCTGTAGATGTACCCTTTGATTTTCTAATGTATCTGTTGGCACACAAGCTTGAAACATGAGTACTTGTTTTTTTTTTTTTTTTTTTTGGTTAAAATGGCATAGAGAAAAACTTAACCAGAGTTTTGGCCTGGAAGCCTACAACAATCCGTCAATAATAAGTTCATACACTCAGTAGGGGGAAGGGGTAGATCCCTAACAACATTTAGATTTCTAACATCTCTTCTACAATCACGGGCAAGAACATGAGTACTTGTTGATGATCGAAATGATTCATGTGTCATTGAAACGTGTTCTTATTGGCCCAAATAATATTAAAAAGGGGTATATTTGGTTGAAAGGGGATACATTTAGGTGAAATATGGTACTTTTAGTTGATTAAGGACTATAATTAGTTAAAAGAAGATACATTTAGTTTAAAAGGGGGATATAATTAGTTGAAAAGGGTATGCTTTCCTCCCGATGGAAAGATAGCATTGATTTTTACATCCGAAGACCATAATCAACATCCAGCATCTAGAAATTACCTTCGAAAAATCTGGTTTTCATCCTTCCAAATACAAGAATCTACATTAATCAACAAGTTGCGAGGCTTTAATTGGAGAAGGAGAGAGAAAAAAGCACATTTTTTTTCGAGCCATAAAGAACTATTACGAACTAAATATCTTTCCTGTAAAGTATAATTGCCAATCTTCGATAGTGGAGCCGCACAATTATTTTTAATATAAAATTGCAAGTTAACATAAAAGTTAACACCGTTGCACTTTGGGTGAGCAAACTGCAACTTTTGAAAGTTGGGTGAGCAAACTGCAACTTTTATCAAAGTTCGGTACCCAAAAGTATACTTAACTCTATATACTTAACTCTATACATATTGTAAGTCCTATTGACTATCAATCGTAGAATAATAGCAAACAATTATAGAATATCAAATAAGAAAGCAGGAAAATCACACCAGAAACTTTTTACGTGGAAACCCAAGAAATGGGAGAAAAACCACGAATATGCACTAGGAATCGATGAACGTTCAAGAAAGATTACAAAAAGTGCTCAAGATCTCTCTCTATAGCCTTTTCTCTCTCTAGATGTGTTTTAATGATGAAGAATACATTAATCCCGTAATTAGGGCACCTATTTATACCCCTACTAAAGAAACCGCGTTTTCGGAACCAACCGCGTCAAAAAACAGACCCGCCCGATCAGGTCGGGCGAGACCCGCCCGATCGGGCGACTTAACGCCAAAGTTTACTTCGCTCCCGGGCCCGATCGGGCGAGTATGCCCGATGTCATCGGGCGAGCCAGCAATGCCTTCTTCCTTTGTGTTGCTGTGTGCCCGATCGGGCGAGGACGTCCGGCTCGTAATACGGTCCTCCGCCGGATCGGGCGAGATGGCCCAAAGCCATCGGGCGAATAGTACTAACAGCCTTTCCCAAGCTTCGTTACGCGCCCGATCGGGCGCCCTTGCCCGACCCGATCGGGCGAAGCTCCAAAGTCCTCGATTCGACGCATTTCTTCTTCTACGCAACCTCTCTCCACACTCCTACACCCCATGAGCTTCATATGAATCATATACCCAACACATATATGAATTCATTTTTTGAAAGATAACAAGTAGGTCAAAAAGAATTCGATTTTCAAAATATAAATTTACTTGGCTCGTGTTTACTTGTGATTGATTATTATCAGAAAGGATTAGCTCAAAGATAAAAACTAGATCTTAATTTTATAATATGAAGTTGCGTATGGTAGGCTCGTGCATGTCTTGAGAAAGCTTGTGAGCAAATTAGTTTAATGTTTAATCACACTTTGCCTAATCACCTTTTACCTAAATCACCTTTGATTAGGATAACATTATATGTCTATCGCATAGATCAGATGTTACTCTTAGATGCTCTGACACCAATATATTAGTAATCTGTAAATTTTTGTATATCTAACTAGTTTTTTTTTTCCCGGACGATGCCTCTAGTCCGTTAAAATAAACAAATATGTTATTATTTTTTATTTCATAATTTATTTTGCTACTTTTCGTATTTTTTGTCCATTAAGAAATTGAAAATTTCACGTAACGACGTGATAATAAGTAAAAAAAATTTGAAACTTGAGTTTGAAACCAATACCTTAGAGGAATTCTAGTAAGAGAATATGACATCAATATCTTATTGTAAGTTACGTAATAAGAGTGTTAAAGATATACTCTCTCCGTTTTTTTAATTGCTACATGTTCCTTAATGGTTGTTTCTTTTTAAATGCTGCATTTTTCTTATTTTGGGGTACTCAGTTCACCATAAAGTAATACTTTTATATTTGTCCTTCTTTTTTTTCACCCAAAAATACTACTTTTTCACTTTTTCCCATTATTTTACATTAAAATGGATCAAAAAGTACACTCCAAAAAGATTGAAGGTGACATTGCATAAATTTGACATTGCATAAATTGTTCTGATACGAGTTAAGTCTTTTTAGTTAACTACAATTATTTCAAGACTTTATCATATTTTATTTGAAACATTAAACAACAAAGTCATAATGTATTGATGGTTAAGCTCTTACTTTTCATTTCAAAGATCACGTGTTCGATACTTTGCACCTACACATTTTTTTAAATGAGGAGTACACATGAACATAAAGCATTTGCATTAGAAATTTGAGGAGAGTGCCACGTGGCACATAGGCTTTCTTTCGCACGCCTTTTAATATATTTGTATAGGTACTTCCTCCACTTTTTTTAGCTTATCTCTATTACATAAGGGAAGGGGGAGCAATGATGTCTTCTTTTGAAATGCATATTTTACCCCCTTTCCCTTTCTAAATTACAAAAGGAATATCAATACTAAAATGAGGTTCTAACAAACCCAATTAAATTTCAACATCACTCAAAAATCACTTATATCAGAAAACTTTATAAATCACTCATAGAATTGAGAAAATCACAAAAAATCACGAAAATCACTCAAGTGATCGGGAAACTTTACAAAAACAAAATATTTAACTTACAAACTAAAACTAATATACTAGGACGTCAATACATACAAAAGCAATCACAAAATACACTTACAAATCATTGTTCTCAAAAATCATCATCTCTATTATCTCTATTATATAAGGGAAGGGGAGAGCTATGGTGTCCCCGAATGAAGAGACTATTTTACCCCTTTTTCTTTCTAAATTATAAATTCACTTACAAATCAAAGGGAGATTCAAATAAAAATACTGGAAATAAAATTATAACAATCACTCACAAGTCAACTAAAACCATTGAATTGCATAATTTACATTATACAAATCACTCAAATGAGTAAACTTTACAAAAACCAAAAAATTAACTTACAAACTACAACCAATAATACACTACAACGTCAATACATACTCACAAAAATTTGACTTGAAATCCAAGTGTCCACTTTCTTCACAATATATAAAGTAGTGTACTTAATTCAAAAATCAACTAAAAAATTATAATATTAGAAATCATAGATAAATTCAATAAAATTTCTATTTTGTTCATAGAATTTAACTTTGAAAAGTAAAAAAAAAAAAGACTGGTGAGAGACTTAAGTGACAGAGACTAAACCAATTAAATTTTGTAACTAAAAATAATTATACTTTATATGTCTAATGTTCAAATTCAGACTTTTACATGCGTCGAAAAAAATCGAGTTTCGGTCTTGAAAAAAATTCAAGCACGCATCGCCTGCAAAAAATGCTAGTTTTTACTATGCATAAATACCAATCAAAACTTTGAACATCAATATCAACTTTGGACCTAATGCAATCCTATGCAGTATGATGTTATGGTTTTATATAGAGTTTTCTCCCCTAATTATGTGCTAAAAGTTGTGATTATGGTGCTCTTAGGAGCCATTTGGTACTAATTCTCTCCATCTAGTTGTGGTTTGCTATTTTGTATTGAATTGTAGGTTTTGGAATACTACACCTACTTTACATGATTGCACAGTGGATTAGAGAGGTTAGATGCCGAGTTTCTAGATCCCGAGGATGATTTCCGGGACTTTGAGCAAAGAAAGAAAAGAAAACGAAGATAAGCCGATCGGCCCGATGAGATCGGGCGGCCCAGCCCGATCGGGCGATATACCAGTTCTTCATATTTCAGCTGCGGGCCCGATCGGGCGTTTTACGCCTGTCGTAATTCGGTCTTTCGCCCGATCGGGCGAGTTGGCCCGACGTCGGGCGCCATTCCAGCACTCTGCCTCCCATTTCATATGGCCGCCCGATGTCATCGGGCGGGTCAGCCCGATGGCATCGGGCGTCTTGCGGTTTTTGCCTAAATCATCCTCTTTGGAGCCCGATACCGTCGGGCGATTTTGGCCCGATCGGGCGGCTGGCGTGACGCGAGATTTTAATGATTGCGGGCCCTTTTTTCGAGATTTTCTTCTATTGTTTTAGGGCTTGTATAAATAGAGAAATTAGAATTATTAACTGGGAGCTAGTTTTTGTTATTAGTTTTTCTCTCTAGAATATTGGAAGAACCTTAATTCATTGCTTTGTGATTTCAATTCAAGATCAAACCTTTTGCTTATTCATAGTTCAATATAATTCGGTAATCTTTCTTCTTTACTTCTTTGTTATTTCTTCCATTGTTAAATATATTGTTTTCTTAGTTATTTGCCATGTTTCCAAGTATGAGTTTTTATATGATTCTTGTTATTGATTTCATGATTATGAGTGAGTAGTTCTATATCTAGAATTGTGGAGATCTATGTATACAATAAGGGATTGATAGATTAGTTTGATTATCTGGTATTTCAATTGTTTCCTTTGATTGTTTCTTCATGCTAGGATTATAAGTTAGGCCTGATTTATATTTCTACTTCGCAATACTGAATCTACTTCGAGAGGAGAGATACCGTATAGGCTTTCAATTATTAGGCAAAGTGACCCTTGACTATGCGAGAGCGGCTGGGTGATCTTTGAGGGAGGTAATGTTCGAGAGAAATTACTGTGCCCTAGACAATTGACTTACTAGGTGGTTATCGTTTATCCTTGATTTCCCGAATTGTATGCATAGTGATCCATGATTCTAGTACTTTACTGATATATTTACACCTTCTTATTTAATTCTGTTACCTGTTTAGCTTAGTAACACAACCATTCATCTGATTTTGTTAGTATAATATTAAGTTCAGATACAATAGTACAACTTCTCCCTGTGGATTCGATCCTGACTTCCCTGACTACTAGTTAGTGGACCTTAGGTTATTTTTGATTAGGTGATGCGACTTTAGCCTGTCAAATTTTGGCGCCGTTGCCGGGGAGACGGTTTATTTTATTTTGTCTGAATTAAATATTAAACTAACCTCTACTCTGAAGAACACCTGTTCTTTGGAGCATCTCACGTTTGTTTTAGTGTTTTTGGTGTATGAGCAGGAAATTGAAATCTCCAAATCTCATCCCGTTCGATCCAGAGATTGAAAAGACCGCTCGTAGACTCAGAAAGAAAACTAAGCAAGCTAAGCTGTCTGCAGGGACACCCTCCCAAAAGACACCATCTCCACCACCTTCCCCACATCAAGAAAACCCCACCTCACCTATTACTGTCAACATGGGTGAGAATGTTACTCGAACCTTTAGAGATTATGCGCAACCATCTCCTGATAACGTGCCTACTGGGGTACGGATGCCCACTATTGCTGCTACAAATTTTGAGATCAAGTCTCATGTTTTGAATATGGTTCAGAACAATCAGTTCGCTGGGTTACCATCTGAAGACCCAAATCAGCATCTGCAGAGATTTTTACAGTGTTGTGCTACTCAGAAGCAAGCTGGTGTTACTCCTGATGAGATGAAGCTCCTTCTATTTGGTTTCTCTCTGCGCGATAAAGCTTTGTTCTGGTATAACAAGCTGCCTTCCACCATCACCACCTGGCCAGAACTTTCCAAGATTTTCCTCATCAAGTGGTACCCTTACCAGAAAACTGCAGATATGAGACATGCCATAGTTACTTTCACCCAAGATCCTGGTGAATCTCTATATGAAGCTTGGGAGCGGTTCAAGGATCTGCAGCGTCTATGTCCTCATCATGGGTTGGACCAGTGGTACTTGTGTCAGATTTTCTACACTAGAGTTGATGCAGATACACGACGGGTAATTGATGGAGCATCTGGTGGGTTCTTCATGGATAAAGCAATTGAGGAAGGGTATGAACTTTTGGAGAAGCTAGCATCTAATCAAGCCTCTACCATTCGTTCCTCTTTGAAAAAAGGTGGTAAACATGATGTTGAAGCCATTTCTCTACTGTCTGGGCAACTAGCTACTCTAACTCAGAAAATTGACTCCCTGAAGTTAGGTAATGATTCCTCCCATATGAGTGTTAATGCGATGGCTAGTGCTTCTAACTATAATGTGCATGTATGTGATGCTTGTGGAATATCTGGGCACAACTCTCAAGAGTGTCCTGCGCTGGGAAATAACTGTGAGGCTGTCAATGCTTTCCAATCACAACCTAGGAACCAATTCAACCCCTATTCTAACACCTACAATCCTGGGTTAAGACAACATCCCAACCTCTCATATAGGAGTACTAATGTGTTGAACCCTCAACCCCAACAACCATATCCACCTCAACAACAGGGTCAACAATACCAACCTTCACAACAAGCTCCACCTGGTTTTCAGAGAAATCAACCCCTCCACAGCCTGCTCCTCCTGCTGACCCAGCCATGACAGAGTTGAAGAATATGATGTTCCAGATGCAGAAGGGGTTCAATGCTTTTCAAGCTGACACAAAAGCTCAACTGGAAAATTTGGGCACGCATAACAAGATGTTGGAAACTCAACTAGCTCAGTTGGCTAGTTCTTCTGCTAGTAGGCCACCTGGGGCCTTACCTTCCAATCGATGCAACCAAGGGACACTGCCAACGCCATCACTCTTAGGAGTGGACACATTATGATGGTCCCCCAATGCCTAAGGATGGTCCGGTTGAGTCAGAAAAAAATGCAGACATAACTGAAACTTCGTCAGCTCCTGAGGCTACCACCAACACAAATGCAGAGAAGCAGACATACCTGAAAACAGTCCCTCACCACTCCTGCGATCAAGGTTCCCTTTCCCACTCGTCTATCAAGGAATAAGCTGGATCACCAACTTGGTAAGTTTATGGAGGTAGTGAAAAATCTTCAGGTAACTGTTCCATTTACTGAACTCATTACTCAAGTACCTGCATATGCTAAATTTTTGAAGGAAATTTTGACTAGGAAAAGAGCTTTTAATGCAGTAGAAACTGTTGCCTTTACTGAAGAATGTAGTGCTCTTTTACAAAATCAATCCCCCCCTAAATTGAAAGATCCGGGGAGTTTCTCCATCCCTTGTAATATTGGCACCATATTTATTGACAAAGCCTTATGTGATCTAGGTGCTAGTGTTAGTGTCATGCCCTTGACTGTTTGTAAAAAGCTTGACATGGGAGATTTAAAATGTACCAACATTACTCTTCAAATGGCTGACCGTTCTGTTAAATACCCCCTAGGTATCTTAGAGGACGTTCCTGTGAGGGTAGGTAAATTTTACATTCCTGTGGATTTTGTTGTGCTTGACATGGAAGAGGATACTCAAATCCCAATCATTTTAGGGAGACCATTCCTTCATACTGCTGGAGCTGTCATAGATGTAAAAAATGGGAAATTAACTTTGACTGTGGGGGATGATAAGGTAACTTTTAGTTTGACCAATGCTTTGAAAAGTCCCATGCTAGAGGAAGCCTGTTACAGAATAGATGTCATTGATGTGCTGGTTAATGATGACATGCCTCAATCCCTTATGCGGGATCCACTGGAGGCTTTGCTTTGTTTTACTTCTTCCACAGGTGATGATATTATCCGGACTACTGAAGCGGATGCTTGGGAAGCAGCTTTTACCTGTGTCGAGCTTGATGGTACTACCACTCATGAGGATGAACGGTTAGTATGTGCTACTCCACCGGTAGAGGTAAAGAAACCTGAACTGAAACCCCTTCCCCCTTCTCTGCGGTATGCTTTTCTGGATGATTCTGAAAATTGCCCTGTGATTGTTAGTGCTGCATTAAATGATGGTCAAATGTCTCAACTTTTATCTGTTTTGCGACAACATAAAAAGGCAATTGGATATAACATTGATGATTTGAAAGGCATAAGCCCTGACTTTTGCATGCATAAAATCCATCTTGAGGATGATCATCGTCCTAGTATACAAGGTCAGCGTCGTTTGAACCCGAATATGCAGGAAGTTGTCAAAAAGGAGGTTATGAAATTGCTTGATGCTGGGATTATCTATCCTATTTCTGATTCTAAGTGGGTGAGTCCAGTTCAAGTGGTTCCTAAAAAGGGTGGTACTACTGTAGTTAAAAATGAGAAAAATGAATTAATTGCTACAAGAGTAGTTACTGGGTGGCGTATGTGCATTGACTATAGGAAATTAAATGTTGCCACCAAGAAAGATCATTTTCCCCTTCCCTTCATTGATCAGATGTTGGAACGTCTAGCTTGTCATTCTCATTTCTGTTATCTAGATGGCTATTCTGGTTTTTCCAAATCCCTATCCACCCAGATGACCAGGAGAAGACCACCTTTACATGTCCTTATGGTACCTTTGCCTATAGAAGGATGCCCTTTGGCCTATGTAATGCCCCTGCTACTTTCCAACGTTGTATGATGGCCATATTTTCTGAATTTATTGAGTCCATCATGGAAGTATTTATGGATGACTTTAGTGTGTATGGCATTATTTTGATGCATGTTTGCTGAATTTGACTAAAGTACTGAAAGATGTGAGGATGTCCACCTTGTCTTGAACTGGGAGAAGTGCCACTTCATGGTTACTGAAGGAGTGGTACTTGGTCATATTATTTCTGAACGAGGCATCCAGGTGGACAAAGCAAAAATTCAAGTGATTGAGCAATTACCCCCTCCTGTGAATGTTAAGGGTGTTAGAGGTTTTCTTGGTCATGCGGGATTTTATCGCCGCTTTATCAAGGACTTCTCTAAAATTGCTAAACCACTTACTCAGTTGCTCCTCAAGGATGCCCCGTTCCTGTTTACTGATGAGTGTCTAGTGTCTTTTAACAGGATTAAGCAAGCTTTGATTACTGCTCCTATCATCCGATCTCCAGATTGGACCCTCCCTTTGAGATTATGTGTGATGCCAGTGATTATGCTGTGGGCGCTGTCCTTGGTCAGAGAAAAGACAACATCCTCCATGCCATCTACTATGCTAGCAAGACACTCGATGAAGCTCAAGTCAATTATGCCACTACAGAGAAAGAGCTGCTAGCTGTGGTCTATGCCTTGGACAAGTTCAGGACCTATCTGCTCGGGTCTAAAGTCATTGTCTACACTGATCATGCTGCATTGAAGTACCTTCTCGCCAAAAAGGAGGCCAAGCCTCGACTCATTCGGTGGATTTTGCTGCTCCAAGAGTTTGACTTGGAGATCAGAGATAAAAAGGGTGCAGAAAATGTAGTAGCTGACCATTTGTCCCGATTGCAATATGCAGATATGGAAGAAGGTCTTCCCATTGACGACTCCTTTCCTGATGATAAGCTCCTGGCAGTCACTTCTGTTACCCCGTGGTATGCGGACTTCGCCAACTTTTGTGTGAGTGGACAAACCCCTCCAGAGCTGAGCTACCACAGAGGAAGAAATTTCTCCATGATGCCAAACAATTCTTCTGGGATGACCCTCTGCTTTACAAGCTCTGTGCTGACACTATATACAGGCGATGTATCCCAGAGTGGGAGGTGCATGACATTCTGAAGCACTCTCACTCCCTTCCATGTGGAGGCCATGCTGGGCCTTCCAAAACGTAGCAAAGGTACTTCAATCTGGTTTTTATTGGCCAACACTTTTTCATGATGCTAGTATGTTTGTTAAGTCTTGTGATGCATGCCAACGAACAGGAAATATTTCCCGTAGACATGAGATGCCCCAAACACCATCCTAGAAGTTGAACTATTTGATGTGTGGGGTATTGATTTTATGGGTCCTTTTCCCTCTTCCTCAGGCAACAATTTCATACTTGTTGCTGTTGACTATGTCTCTAAGTGGGTAGAAGCTATTGCATCACCGACCAATGACTCTAAGGTTGTCATGAAAATGTTCAAAAAGATTATCTTTCCACGGTTTGGGGTACCAAGAGTTGTCATTAGTGATGGGGGATCCCACTTTCACAAAAGAACCTTTGAAGCCCTACTCAAAAAGTATGGTGTCTACCATAGGACTGGCCTAGCATACCACCCTCAGACAAGTGGGCAAGTAGAAGTGTCTAACGGGAAATAAATCTATTTTGGAGAAAGTGGTAGCTAAATCGAGAAAAGATTGGAGTGATAAGTTAGATGACACCTTATGGGCTTATAGAACTGCTTTTAAGACCCCTATTGGTACCACCCCTTATCGCCTAGTCTATGGAAAAGCATGCCACCTACCTGTCGAATTAGAGTATAAGGCTTTTTGGGCGGTTAAAGAGTTGAACCTTGATGCAAATTGCCGGAGAGAAACGTTTACTGCAGATTAATGAGCTTGATGAACTTAGACTAAATGCTTATGATAGTTCGCGGCTCTACAAAGAGCGCACTAAGAGATGGCATGATAAGAAAATTCTGAGTAGGGAGTTCAATATTGGTGACAAGGTTTTACTATACAACTCTAGACTCAAGCTTTTCCTGGTAAGTTGAAATCTAGGTGGTCTGGTCCTTTTTCTGTCACTAACACTAACAAGTTTGGTTCTATTGAGGTGATGAATGCAACAGGCGGAGAAATTCAAAGTTAATGGACAACGTCTGAAGTTGTACTATACCGGAATCCCTGTTGGATCTGTGGAGGAGCTATACCTTCAACCCCCTCCCCTTCTGTTTGAGGGATGAAGCATTATGGTCGTGCGGGACCTTTATAAACCAGCGCTAATCGGGAGGCAACCCGATTTCCTTCTTTTGATTTCGTAGTTTTTCTAGTTTTTTTTTTATTATTTTTGATTTTTTTTACTTTGTTCATTTTTGTAGTTTGGTGAGAGAGTGAGAGGGTACTGATATCCCTCTTCAGGTTACATGTGTGCAGGAGTGCCTACCAAAAGAAAAAAAATACGAGACAGAGCTCACTGGGTACCGCCCGAAGCCATCGGGCGAGGATGCCCGATCGGGCGCGCAACGAAAATTCGAAAACAAAGGAAAAGTGCGTCGCCCGATTCCATCGGGCCTTCCCGCCCGATCGGGCGAAACACCGTCACAAATTTTACGATAAAAACGCCCGATCGGGCGCGCAACCAAAATTGAGAAGACAAAAAAATATCGCCCGATCGGGCTTGGACACCCGATCGGGCCCGCAACCATCATTCTTTAGGGAAAAAGGCAGAAGCCCGATGTTATCGGGCGAGCAGCCCGATCGGGCGCGCAACCAAACTCAGGAAAATTCAAAAAAAAAAAAGGGACACCCGATGGCGTCGGGCGAGCTAGCCCGATCGGGCTCGGGGTCCGGTTGGCGATTTTAAAGGGGATTTTCCCCTTCTTTTCACTCACTTCTCACATTTTCTCTCTCTTCCAAACCCTAACCCCCAAATTCTCCCATCTTCTTCTCCAAACCCCCTTTCCACCATTGAAGACCCTCCTTCAAATCTTCAAATTCTTACCAATTTTTCTCTCCTATCACTTTCTACTCATCTCTCATCCTACTTTCTTCATTTTTTTCCCACTCTATCTCTCTCCTTCATCTTTTTCTCCATTTTTTTTTCTTCCACCATTAAAGTGAGGATTTGAGTGCTTCAAGTCTTCCCCATCTTTTCCCCATTAAAGAGTGAGTTGAAGGGTTGATATTTTTGCATATCTAGCATAATGTTCACAAGGCGACGAAGATCTACCACGGGGTCCCAACCACCACCACCACCACCACCGGAAATTCCCAGAGATGAGACTTTCCCGGACGTCATCTTCTCCACGGAAGAACAGAGGGAACGATTTCAGCGCCTCAAGGGGCGCGAGGTAAGTCCTACCACATTTCTCGATATTGAATTCTTGGATAAATTGGGCATTCAATGAATTTAAGGAATTCATGAAAATCATTGGTATGGAACCCTTTTATACTGTTCATGTCAATACCTATCCCGTGCTTGTGTATGAATTTTATAGTAGCTTGAATGTGACTCACCCTCGTTCCGGACCAATCTCACATGTTTCCTATAGGCTGTTAAATGGGACTTCACCCTCACCCTGCCGGAGTTTGCTCGCATACTCCGTGTTCTCAACCGGGGGGAAATTGGGCATCCACCTGACTATCATCACAGGGATGTCTACTATGCTATAACGGGGGATGAAACAGATTTTACCTTGCAACACTGTCATGCTAGGTATATACACCAACCCATCTTCAAAATTTGGGTTCGTTTCATGTCTAAGACCTTGTTTGGGAGGGTTGAGGGGCAGCTCATTCGCGGGGATGAGCTTTATCTCATAGGCAGCTACATGTATCGGGGCACTCCCCGCCGTTTCCACTACAACATCCCTCACCATGTTGCGCTCCAAATGGAGCGTATTGCCACCACATACCCTAAGAGGCGAGCCGACGGGACGTTCTCCTCTCGGCCCATCGTGAACGGGGGGCTAGTCACTCTTTTTGCTAGGGCCATTCCAGACTTTGACGAGACCCAGTATCAGCCAGCCTTAGGCCCTACCCTCTTGGACTATGCCTATCTCACTCGCCTGCATTGGTTAGAACGGGGTGGGGACACATACAAGTGGCAAATTAACGGAATGCGTTCCATTGACCTGCCCAGCCCTTTGGCCAAAATCAAACCTGGCCAACCTCACTATCACCTTCCCATTGCAGGTTCTGACTTTCCCACCCCCCGCCCCGAGATCCCTGAGCGTACATATTATCGTCGCCCCCATGTTGAGGATATCCCCTCATCTTCTGATGCCCCCCTCCCCCATATTCTACTGCTCCTCCTTCCTTTGATTTTCAGGAAATGATGACCCTGCTTCACCGCATGGATACTGGCATTACAGCCAATACAGCGGCTATCCAAGGTATCAGCCAGCAGGTTGATGCCAATGGTGCTCTTCTCCAGAATCTTAGTCAACGGGTCGATACACTAGCCAACGATCAACACCTGGCTTTGTACTCGATGTATGACGAGAACTGCCGCTTGCATCGCATTGCTGAGCATGATGCACATCCTTCGTGGTATACGTGGAACCCGAGCTACAGTCAGCCCGGCCCTGAGGTGGATGGCATGATGCTAGTGAGGACGTGCACATGGATGACTGATATCCATGTCCCCCTTCCTCTTGTTGCAATGAGGTCATTGCCTCGTTCAGCTTGGGGGAGGATTTCTGTAAGTACCCTCTCACTATTATTGCTTTTTAGGTAGGTTAGTGTTGTGTTCTTAGGTTAGTTAAGCTAGTTAATTGGTTAACTTTTTCTTCTCACAAAAACAAAACAACAAAAAAAAAAATGAAATATTGCTGAAAAAAAAAAAATATCAAAAACACGAATTGAACATGAATAGTGAAATTGCTTCCCTGTGCCCCAAACTTTGCCTTTAAAAATGATTTAACTCATTATACTGGATAATCGGGCATTCGTGATTGGGATGTTGTGATGTGATCTTTGATTGCCTTGGTCTTGAGTAGATTTTGATGATAAAACACCTACTTTAACTGCATGCTTGGACTGGTTACATTGTAAGGATTCATTCGAGCCTTCGGATGCATATTTATGTCCGAATTATCCTTGTGTGTTAGTTCCTCATATCATTCTTATCTTGACTTTGGCATTGTACTCGTTATTTCTGATGACTTTGAACATTGTGCTGTGATAGAGGCGTTCAATTGTTTTGATTTTTTGGCCTCAGAATTTTCTACAAAAGAATCATTTCCCTCCTAGCCCCGCTGAGCCTAATGAGTTTCTTTGGATCTATATCAAGCCACATTACACGCCTTGAGCCTTTTCAATGTTTATTGTCCCAAGCCTAGCTTGGGGGAGCATTTGTTAGGATAGAACTAGTGTGGTTGATTTTCGGGTTGATTGGGATTAATATGTTTATGATGACATGAGTGAAGTGAAAAAAAAAAAAAAAAAAAAAAATAACACATGAAAAGAATCAGGAAGTCACGAGTCATGAAAAAAGAGTAAAAACCAGAACAATACATTTTGCTGAAAACTATCAAAGAAACAATTGTTGGTTGGTTCAAAAAATCTAAAGTTGGTCATTATTTTGGGTATGTGATTGAGATCATGGAAGTTTTTACCACACCTAGTTCTACTAGTGTTGATTGCTCCCCTTTTCTGGGCTTTTCCACCACATTCCCAAATAATTCCCATACCTTTACCCGAGCCCCATTACAACCCTCAGAAAGACCTTTTGAGCACTTGTTTGAATGTTTATTGGAATGATACAGAGTCAATGTGCCAAAGTCGAAGTTTAAGTTTGTTATTCGAGTCGACTTGAGTAGGATGAGCGATATTTCACCTTTTCTAAACACATGAGAGTGTGAGAGGGAAGGGATATTATGGTTGGGTTGGTGAGCGTTCGGGCACACTTTATGCTCGCCACAAAAATTGAGAGGAGTGACATCCTGGTGAGCTCCTTTTCAAGATGTGCAAGTTATGTATGGTTGGTATTTCGGACAATCTGCTTAAGTGATTGGTAGTCAAAAGTGATCTGATCAACTGAACTTAAACTTTGCTTGCTTGAAGGTTTTTGAGGTCAAAATGTTTGAGTTTCATACTTTAAGGGGTGAAGCAAATTCTATTCATATTCATGTTGTGCTTTGCTTAGGGACAAGCAAAGGTTTATGTTGGGGGAGTTTGATGTTATGGTTTTATATAGAGTTTTCTCCCCTAATTATGTGCTAAAAGTTGTGATTATGGTGCTCTTAGGAGCCATTTGGTACTAATTCTCTCCATCTAGTTGTGGTTTGCTATTTTGTATTGAATTGTAGGTTTTGGAAGCTATCACCTACTTTACATGATTGCACAGTGGATTAGAGAGGTTAGATGCCGAGTTTCTAGATCCCGAGGATGATTTCCGGGACTTTGAGCAAAGAAAGAAAAGAAAACGAAGATAAGCCGATCGGCCCGATGAGATCGGGCGGCCCAGCCCGATCGGGCGTATACCAGTTCTTCATATTTCAGCTGCGGGCCCGATCGGGCGTTTTACGCCCTGTCGTAATTCGGTCTTTCGCCCGATCGGGCGAGTTGGCCCGACGTCGGGCGCCATTCCAGCACTCTGCCTCCCATTTCATAAGGCCGCCCGATGTCATCGGGCGGGTCAGCCCGATGGCATCGGGCGTCTTGCGGTTTTTGCCTAAATCATCCTCTTTGGAGCCCGATACCGTCGGGCGATTTTGGCCCGATCGGGCGGCTGGCATGACGCGAGATTTTAATGATTGCGGGCCCTTTTTTCGAGATTTTCTTCTATTGTTTTAGGGCTTGTATAAATAGAGAAATTAGAATTATTAACTGATCTAGTTTTTTTATTAGTTTTTCTCTCTAGAATTTTGAAGAACCTTAATTCATTGCTTTGTGATTTCAATTCAAGATCAAACCTTTTGCTTATTCATAGTTCAATATAATTCGGTAATCTTTCTTCTTTACTTCTTTGTTATTTCTTCCATTGTTAAATATATTGTTTTCTTAGTTATTTGCCATGTTTCCAAGTATGAGTTTTTATATGATTCTTGTTATTGATTTCATGATTATGAGTGAGTAGTTCTATAACTAGAATTATGGAGATCTATGTATACGATAAGGGATTGATAGATTAGTTTGATTATCTGGTATTTCAATTGTTTCCTTTGATTGTTTCTTCATGCTAGGATTATAAGTTAGGCCTGATTTATATTTCTACTTCTGCAATATTGAATCTACTTCGAGAGGAGAGATACCGTATAGGCTTTCAATTATTAGGCGAAGTGACCCTTGACTATGCGAGAGCGGCTGGGTGATCTTTGAGGGAGGTAATGTTCGAGAGAAATTACGTGTGCCCTAGACAATTGACTTACTAGGTGGTTACGTTTATCCTTGATTTCCCGAATTGTATGCATAGTGATCCATGATTCTAGTACTTTACTGATATATTTACACCTTCTTATTTAATTCTGTTACCTGTTTAGCTTAGTAACACAACCATTCATCTGATTTTGTTAGTATAATATTAAAGTTCAGATACAATAGTACAACTTCTCCCTGTGGATTCGATCCTGACTTCCCTGACTACTAGTTAGTGGACCTTAGGTTATTTTTGATTTGGTGATGCGACTTTAGCCTGTCAGTTGTCTGTAGAAACTATTCGGGATTGGGTCCATGGGCCTCTCCTTCTGTCGGAAAATTCTAGGAAAGTCCAGAGCATAGCTTTTTCATAAAATTGGGACCTATCCATTAAACCCCGATATCACATTATCTACCGTGTTCTTATCTGTCCTCCCCCCCTTAAGGGATCCTAGGAGGACCTCCTTGTCCCCTACTTTGTTGAGTTAGCCTACAATGCTCTCCTACCCCACCTCCCTGAGGGTGTGGACACTGCCTGGATTTGGAAGGGTGAAATGGATCCAAAATTTAGGTTTTTTACGTGGCTAGTATGGCATGACTGCCTTCCCCATAAGAGGCTCTTGGGTATTAGAGGAATTGTGTCTGATAAGTCATATCCTAGGTGTCAGAATGACAGGGAGAACAGCGCCCACATCCTGGCCCTATGCCCAAAGTGTATTGACATATGAATCTCGAGGAGGTCCCCTCAATCCCTTTCGGGACCTTCAGGTATGGCTCAAACATAATATGACGTCTCAAAGTGTGTTCCAAGGGTTGCCTTGGAGCATTGTCTTTCCTTCTTTATGAAATATGGAAGGATAGGAACACCAATGTGTTTAAAGCCAAAGACCCTTCCCCTATTAAAGTGACCAGTTGTCGAGCCTCGGGAGGTGCAAGAGATTTCATGACAGCCTCCCTAAAAAAGAGGTCGTATATGATTGTGCACCCGCGATTTGACCACCCATTGAGTTGCCGTATGATTCATGTAAACACTTCCTTTGTTGGTGCTAATGATGTAGTCGGGATTGGGGGTGTGGTAAGGGACAACAGCGGAAACTGGCTCTTGGATTTTGGGAAACGCGTCTACACTAGCACTCATTGTGCAGCTAAACTTCTTGCCATATCCTAGAAGTTATGAGATGTGTGAAAAGTCAAGGCTATAAAATGCAATCATCTACTCCGAATGTAAGAACGGTGGAACTTATTTTCGGGGATAAAGTTGACATTTATTTGAATACTTTGATCCCTTATAGGCAGTGGCTCAAGGCGAACCCGAGGATTTTGATTAAGCATTGTAACCGCCAGTTTAATCTTGTAGCGGACATTATGGCTAAGGCTTGTAGGAGCATGGAAGTGGATTGTATTGTAACTAGGATTTTTCCCACTTCCCCTAGTTATTGTAGTGAACAATTAACTCTAGATTGTAATAGCTTTAATATTATTAGTTAATGAACGAAGGGTTTTGTTTATGAAAAAAAATATATCATAAACTTGTATAGTAAGCTTTTTTAAAAAATATTATATATTTTGAATATGTATAGTGGTCACCATTGTTGTTAAAATCCCGATCCGAATCTTACGATTCTACGATTTTACGATCCTAGAGGACCTCACCGATCCCGATCCTACGTAGGATCTTAATTCTGTAGGATCTTTCGATCCTGCTCAACCACAAAAAATCACATGGTAGGATCTTAACACGATTCTACGATCCTACGACTCTACGATCCGATCCTACCATATAAAAATCATAAAGTAATTTCACATATTATATTTCTCCTATTAGATTTTGATCGCATGTTACTTCAATCTTATTGTATTGAAAAACTGTCATCATTTGCTAAGTAAGAAAATCATTATTAATATGTGTAAATTTTTAACATGAGGTTCTCACCATATTTTAGTATAATTATTATCTCTATTTCACCGAATTGTAGGATCTTACGATCCTACGATCCGATCCCACCGATTCGATTCTACCAGCCCCTACGATCCAAAGTAGGATCCCGATCCTGATAACATTGGTGGTCACTGATCAGAAGTTAAAAGCGTAGAAGTAAAAAGAATGGGGAAGTATGAAATTATAATTGTTTAAGTAACTTTGCGATAGATTCGACATATTGAATATTTTTTTGAAGGTAAGATGAACATCTCTTGGTAAGTTGGAGAGAATATGGGGATCCCACTTATAAAGGGTAAGAATCAAAATCCTGTCACAAGATGAAAAAGGATCTTCAATCAACTAGGTCAAGCTTGATTCTTACAAGCAATATATTCAATTATATTGAGTTGTATAGCTGGTTTTTTTCTATTAAAATCCTTCAAAAAATAAGGTGTTGAAATAGTTTGCATAAATGATGATGCAGTTCAGCGCTCATGAAAAAATGAGTGCTAGAAAACAGTAAAACACAATGGTTCCAAGAGGTAAGTCCATCTAGTTAAAAAATAGAGGAAAATTCGTGATGTTTATTATTAAGATACAAGATTTAGGAGGCATTTGGTTAGGGGGTTACAGGAAAGGGAATTAGTTGATTCTATTTCCTTAAATCTTATTTGGATTGGGGGGTTTTCTTTCCCCTCTTTTCCCCTTCATTACCCCAAATCCCTCTATTTTGATTCTCCACTACCCCCTCCACTTAGAAATGGGGGAATGGAAAACCCTTGACCATCACCTTTGACCACCCAACCCTATCAAAAACCACCTCTACCACCCCACCTCTGTCAACCAACCCTACCCCCACCTTCACCACCGCACCCACCACAACCACAGCTACAACAACCATCAAACCACTAAACCACCTCGAACACTCATAAAACCACCAGCACCAGAGTTTTTCCAAATAAACTCGCCTAAAGCCCCTCCCCAAAAACCACCTCAAGTGCTCAAAAACCACCTAGCGCCTCCCCAAAAACCACCCGCAACCCATAGAAAACCTCCCGAAACCAACCCCTTCCCACCAGAAACACACCCCATACCGCCGATGTCCCATCCCACCCAGTGGCGGATTTAGTTACCACCACCATGGTGCACGTCCACCAGTAATATTAAAAAAAATTACTTTTCTCACGCACGATTTTTCAGTTTTCACGGGTTCTTTTCTCACATCTCACCTCTTCTCAAACCTCAATTCTCCCTTTCTCTCTCATAAAATCTCAGTCCTCACTTAATCACTTCTCCCTCCCATCATCCGGCCTCACCGGCGGAGCGCCACCGTCGACGCGTGAATTTGAATCGGAGTCTCGTCTTCTCGAAGGTTGTTGCGTGGACGCGTGTATCTGCTTCGTATCGCTTCATCGTGACTCGCGACCTGCAACCACAGATTCAGTCGGAATTGGTGGACGACGTTGGACAACGATGGACGGACAACCTCCAAGAGTCGTGACTCGTGACTAGGTACATCTTAATCTGCTCAATTTGCTTAATTAATTTCTTATTTTACTTTATAGATTAGGGTTTATGAATTTCATGAGAATTGGAAAATAAATTGCAATTTCACTTGTTATGGGTGTTTATATATTAGTTTATATAATTTAGAATTGTTATAAATGTTGATTTTGTTGTTGTATTTTTATTTAAGTGTTATTGGTGTTTGAAAATTTAAATTACATTATATTTGAATTGGGTGTTATCACTGTTATTGCTGATTTTGTTGATTAAATTGCTTGTTTTGAATATTTTCTGAATGTTGATTTCTATATAGAAGATTTTGTAAGATTAAGTAGGTTCTAAAAATCTAACATAAATTTGCAGTAGCTTATGTGGGTTAAATATAATATATTTACAAGCTCTCAGAAATGTGTAACCTGCTTCTGTTAATGTGCTTTTCAGCACACTATAACCCGGTAATGTTTCATGCCATGGTTGGGTCTTTGGAGGGTAATGGTGCACAATCATACTTTCAGATGCATTCAAGACACATAACTATATTCCTTTTTTTAAAAAAAAGACACAGACCTATAAGGATACTGTTTTCTGATATGTTTTTTACATTTGATTTTGTGCCGCCTTCCATGTTCCTTAAATGACGTTAAAGAACTAATAAGTAGTTATAAGTTAATTATTGGTTTTCTGATATATTGATTATAGTTTATGGTCTATGGAAAATTGGCACATGTTTCATTTGGTGAGATACATCAAATTTAGTTTAATTGTTACTTGATTTTCAGATTTGATAATGAAGAGAAAACGTACTCCAAACAAAATGCAAAACATTGCTATTTTCTTCGCTAAGAAAAATCCAACTCCAAATTCTCCTCCACATTCAACAAAAATGAACAAATTTTGTCTCCTCAACTAGCAAGCGAACAATATTCCTCTCCATCACACAATTCAATTCAAAATGCTACTCAAAATTCCCCTCAAAATTCCCCTCATAATCCTCCTAGCACTCCGGTATTTTTGTTTAGTGAACGGTAAATTGTAGTGCGCACCACCATTAGGAAATTCCTGGATCCGCCACTGATCCCACCCATTCGACGACCCACCCCACCCATTCGACGACCCACCCCAGCCCATCGACGACCCACCCAAACCCACGAAAAATAACCCTCGACCGCATCATAGATCTGTTTCGTTGCCGGAGAGAGAGAGGGAGGCGACACAGAGAGTAGCCGGCGAGAAAAGGAATGAGTGCCGAAGAAGAAGAAGTAACAGGAGAAGAGAGTTGGCTGCCAAAAGAAGAAAAGAGGGGAGGGTTTTTTTTAAACCCTTTCCCTTGTTTTTACTACCAAACATGTGTTTTAATTGAGGGGTTTTTGAGTCCTTTCCCCTCCTAACCCATACTTGATTCCTTTCCCTTTCCCCTCTTTAACCAAACTCCCCCTTAAAGAGGATATTATTTCTGAGTATGGGTTAATGTAAAATACTACAAATTGTTTTTTTTTAAAAAAAATTATGGAAAGTAAACAGAAAATGTAATAATCTCTCGATCGATTGGGTTACACACAAACATTCTCTTAAAGAACACACCCCTTCTAAGAAAAATTCCACGCACTTTTAGGGTACACTTGCATCGATGGTAATAATGCGTTCAAAGGTAATAAAAATAAAACTGAGGAAAATTAAGGTGATTAACAATGATGGTAAGACGGGTGAATTATGTGGTGGTAAGACAATTGACATAGGAAAAACTAGGTCGTCACTAGTCTCCTAAAATCAAACAAAACCTAACTAAATCACTAGACTAAGTAAAGTGATAAGTAAGGGTCGAAATCCACAGAGACTAAGGAACACCAAAATGTATTGATAAAACAATAAGCTAGGCCGGAATCAAGTCGGAAATTGTCAATAACCAACTAAGAACTACGAAAAAGCTAAATATCAAAGGTAACTAAAGTTAGGAGATGAGATTAAACACCAACTAATCATGAAATAGGCATAAGAATATCAAACATAGAGATAATGCATGAACACTACTTGAATTAGCTATTGACTCAACACACAACTCCCATCCTACTCTCATAGGCGGAGAAATCCTCAAAGACATCAAATAAGGACTCTCATCCATTACTAACATATCCCGAGGTTCAAGGTAACCAAAGTCAATAATAGAAATCAATAGGTCACACTCTCATGCCAACCTAAATCAATCAATTCCATCTAATACGACATTCAAGTGATCAAAGAGAATGCAACATAGATTAGAAGAGCTAAACAAGCAATAATTTAATCACACAAATCTCTAAATCCAACTTCAAATGCCCAATTCAATCATGGTTGGGTTTTCACCCAAACCCTAACCAACAAACTACTCCATAAATACAAAAATGAGGACTTTAGAGAAATTAAACTTTAATAACATGATAATAATCATTAATCTAACATTAAACTAAATAAAATAAATCATAAATAATTAAACTAATCAAGAACAACTAATCTAAGAAAAACAATGAAAATAAAACAATAAAAGAGGAGAAAGAGTAAGAAATGCTCATTGATTAATGGTTGAAAGTTTCGATACAAATGTCACCCTTGAATCTACAATCCTCCATCTTTCTTTGAGTTTTCTCCCTTTTCTTCCTAAACTAATCTATGGAGGCTAAACCTCCTTAAAACCCTAAAAAGTCTCAAACTAAGAGTGGTGAAAAAAATAAAACTAGGCTAATAAGAAAAACTCTCTTTCTAAAAAGATGACTTAAGATATTTATACTCCTCCTAATAAAAAGGAAAGAAAGAAAAAAAAGAAGAAACTAAAAACAAAGAATGAAATAAAAGGAAAATGGAAGAAAAAAAGAAAAGAAAAAGAAAAGAAAAAGAGTGAAAGAAAACGTGTGTACTGTGAAGTATACAGGGGAAAAGAGAAGTCAAAGAAAGAAATTGAAAAAGGTAAACAAAAATAAACCAAAGCCCAGACTCCATCTTCTTCGCTGTAAACCTGTAAATTCATCACACCATCAACACCAAATCTTGCGGTTGAAATCGCATCATCATCATCTGATTAATTGTGAGTCGATTTTCATGGCCTTTTTCCTCAAGATCGAATGGTCTATTGAATTTCATAATCCACCATCGACATCACACGGCTCAATTTACAGCTCAGATTCAAAGCAAATCGCAACCGTCGACCTTCATTAATTCGGTAAAAAGTGCTGGAGCGCCCGCTCTGTGGCCGCTCTTGGATCGCTCATACATTCTGCCTACCATTCTGTTTTAGTTGTAGTCGAACAGAGCGCCCGCTCCAAGGTCGCTCGTTCCTCGCTCGAAACATTCTGGAACTCCTCTGTTTGTGGTGAACTCAAACGGAGCGCCCGCTCCTCTTGCCTGGGACACATTCGTTGGGCGAGCAGAGGGTGGCGACTTGGTACTGGATAGGGTGGTGGTGCTGCAGGCCATATGATGGTGGTGCTATGGTGTTTTGGGTTAATTAGGGAAGATGTATGGACGTATGGTGGCTTGTGGTTTGTGGGTGTGGTGTAGGATAGGTGGAGATGTGGTGAACTTTAAGAGTTATGTGGTGTGAAGGATATGTTGGCCATGAAGAGGATAAAGTTTTGGGACTTTTAAGCTATTGAACTTAACTCGACAAAGTCCATTATTCTCGTTTCGCAAACACTCACCTACACACATAAAGATAAAGCACGAGACAAGAAAACAAGAGTGACTAAAAGGGAATAAAATAGAAAATTAATACGAAAACTAAACTAAATCATCTATAAAAATTAATAAAACAAAGGAAAGCAAAAAACTATGAAATTAAGAACTAAAAACTAACAAAAATCACTAAATAAACAACTTAAGCCACAAAATGTGAAAATAAGAAATAAAGGCTAAAATAGGTAGAAATATATGAAAATAACTACGAAAATAATGTAAAAACTACTCCTAAAAGTGACATAAATGTCACTTATCAAACTCCCCCAAGCTAAGCTTTTGCTCGTCCTCGAGCAAAACAAGATGAAACACAAGGAAAGAGGATGAAATTATTCAAGGAAAACAAAAAGGGAAATAGATTAGAATATGCACTAACTCACTTTCGTAGGAATCACGGTTGCATTTAGCATATGCAACAAGCTCTTTAAACCCCTAAATCGCTCTAGAGGGCGAGTGAGATCTCGCGAGGGTTTCCCAAGAGCTTAAACCCACAACTCTTAGCTTTTCATCAATCATTTATTCAACAAACTCAAGATTTATGCCCAAGTCAACTATTAATGAAATGGTTCACAAGCAATGATAGAGAGCAACTTTCAAGACAACTAATTTTCAAATGTACTCATAGGTTATGGGTGGAGAAAGAGACTAATCAAGATTGCAATAGGACACCAATTAGACTTTTTACTCGCTCATTAGAGAACACCTAGCTATCCAAAAGACTTATGGCTCTTCAAGTGTTATAGAAGCTTAAACCACCACTAGTCCACCATCCCTAGACACACAAATAAGCCTTAGACTCCACTCTACTCAAAACTTAAGAAAATAGAACTAAGTGTGGGAGGCATCCACAAATTGACCTCTTTTATTGAAATTCTTCTATTCTTTTTTTTCGTTTTTCTTCACTTTTTCTCATTTTTCACGCCTTTTTTGACTTTTTTTTGGCTTTTTTCTTTTTCCCTTATTACGAGAATCTTTGATATACAAGGAAAAGATAACTACTTACTAAAGAGAAACATAAGAACTTGTGGCTTTAAGTGCCACTTATTTCAAACGAAAAGTACTAAAAACTAAGCTTCTTGTAGAGCTTTGCTTAGGACATGATGAGCATATCTAGGGACACAAGGGACCGCAAATTTGAAGCTAAAATTATCCAAGCATGAGCAACATAGTCAAGATTCAAGACTAGACATCCAATTGAGCATTCATTAGTTTCATTTTGGTAGACTCTAATGCAATCAAGATTAATCATCTCCTAAAACATCACAACCCAAGCTCACACTCTTCCAAAAGGAGCTCTAAACATTTACTCAAAATCAAAGCAAGGAGTCCATATATATCATCAACTAGCATCTTCCTTGGGCATGAAATGTTTTGTACTTTTCTTATTACTCAATTTTTTTTTCATTTTGCCAAACATCCTTTTTTTCATTTTTTTTTCAATTTTTTTCTTTATTAAGAAGAACTCAAAACTTGAAGGAAAAAGAAAAGAAAGGAAAATATTTTTTTTTTTTTTGAAATTTTTGAAAATGAGAAAAGTAAAGAAATAAAGTATATACACCTCCCCCAAGCTAGCGAATAGCTACTCCCCCAAGCTAGAATAAAGCATTGTCCTCAATGCTTGAACAAGACGATGAAAGGGAGGGAGGGAGGGGAAGAAACATCCAAACCAACAACCACATGTTCAACAATCATAATGCATAAGAGAAAGAGAAAAGGAAGGATGCTACCGGATGATAGGTGGGTGTAGATACTCGCAAATGACCCAATTTCTCCATTTCTAATCATGTTCCTCAAAACCATGATTTGCTTTCCACGTGCTATTGAGAATAGTTTTATTCCAATTATGTACCTAAATAAAACAAGGATAGAAAAATAATAAAAATAAGAAAGATTATAAGAAAGAAAATGAAAGCAATAAATCACGGGTTACTTCCCGAGAAAGGCTTATTTAAGGTCTTAAGCTTGACCTTTCTAGTAAATAGCACTTCAAAGATCGCAAGAGTTTGTCAAATGCACTAGCACACATTTCCATTATCATAGCATATGCAATACTTGAATAAAAAGCATGCACAAGATGTAGTGCAAATTCATGCAAAAGAGGAAAGGTATGCCGAAAACAAGAAGGATCAAAAGGAAAAACAAAGAAATAAGAAAAAGAAGAATCAAAATAAAAAGAAGAATAAAATGGCAAAGTTTCCTCAAAAACTCTTTTTTGTGGCAATCTCACTCTTTCTCAAAATTAATCAAATTGGGCACTTGAAAGGGAAGGGATGAAGGTGGCTCATCTAATGGAGGAGGTATTTTGGGTAAATAAGGAAAAGAGATGGGAAAGGACGGAAGTAGGTCAAGCTTTCTTGAAAATGGGATATAAGGTGAAGGAATAGAAACTAAGGTTTCACAAATGACTTCTCCTATATCACAAGTCTTCAAATCACAAGCTTTTTCGACCAATGACTCCTTACAAGCACCTTTTCCATCCTCTAAATCCTCAAAAACATTACCAACCACCAAAGAATGTATCTCACTCTCACATTGACCAAGATCTTCACTCGAGCAAGAAGGGATAGTAGGAGAGGGTAGGCACTCTAAAGCACAAGGAGGAAGAGTAAGGTCCAATTCATTAGAGGTAGACACATTAGATTCAAAAAGAGAATGAATAGACTCATAAACATCCTCAATTTCAACAATATCCTCAATAATAGGCCTTTTCTCCTCAAGAGCATACTCCTCATCATCACTACTCCAAAAACCATCATCAAGATCTAGGCTACTCTTTCCCAATGATTTTCGTTTTCAACATCCCTTGAATCATCATAATCAAACTTGAGAATGTCATCGTTACATCCCCATTTTTCCCTCAACAATTTCAAATTAATTTCCAATTGTAAAAGGGATCAATAATAGGTTGGGGAGAATTTCGAGAATCAAATTGGGTTGGAGATTCACAATTAAGCATTTGAGAATCACTATCGGGAACATGAGGCACATAATTTGGATCCATGCACAAATTCAATGAACATTGAGAAATAGCATGAATATCTTCAACATTAGAATTATCTTCAACATTAGAATGCACCTCATCATTACAAGCATAGGAGGGAGGGAGGTTAAAATCATGCATAATAGGCTCACTAGTGGAAACATTTGACTTATTAAAGGAATTCATGCCAACATTTGATGAATCATGACAATTTGCACAATCGAAATCATAAGTATCCCTAGCTAACCAAACATAGAAATCCCAAGCTTCATCTAAAGATATAGCTCGAAATTCACCATTAAACATATTTTCAACCACTCCTCTAGTATGCTCATTTAAACCCCAATAAGTAATCTCACAAGCCTCCCAAAGACCATAACCATAGTACTTTATAAAGTCCTCAAGTCTCTCAAAATAAACCCAAAATGATTCATTTTCATATTGAGGAAAAGAGGTACTTGCCATTTTTTTTATATTAAGAATAAGAAAAGAAAAAAAAAATCAAAGAAAAACAAAGAATATTCACAAATAGCTTAGACTCATCTAATCAACACAAATCAATGTAAGCCGAAGTCCCCGGCAACGGCGCCATTTTGACATAGGAAAAACTAGGTCGTCACTAGTCTCCTAAAATCAAACAAAACCTAACTAAATCACTAGACTAAGTAAAGTGATAAGTAAGGGTCGAAATCCACAGAGACTAAGGAACACCAAAATGTATTGATAAAACAATAAGCTAGGCCGGAATCAAGTCGGAAATTGTCAATAACCAACTAAGAACTACGAAAAAGCTAAATATCAAAGATACTAAAGTTAGGAGATGAGATTAAACACCAACTAATCATGAAATAGGCATAAGAATATCAAACATAGAGATAATACATGAACACTACTTGAATTAGCTATTGACCAACACACAACTCCCATCCTACTCTCATAGGCGGAGAAATCCTCAAAGACATCAAATAAGGACTCTCATCCATTACTAACATATCCCGAGGTTCAAGGTAACCAAGTCAATAATAGAAATCAATAGGTCACACTCTCATGCCAACCTAAATCAATCAATTCCATCTAATACGACATTCAAGTGATCAAAGAGAATGCAACATAGATTAGAAGAGCTAAACAAGCAATAATTTAATCACACAAATCTCTAAATCCAATTCAAATGCCCAATTCAATCATGGTTGGGTTTTCACCCAAACCCTAACCAACAAACTACTCCATAAATACAAAAATGAGGACTTTAGAGAAATTAAACTTTAATAACATGATAATAATCATTAATCTAACATTAAACTAAATAAAATAAATCATAAATAATTAAACTAATCAAGAACAACTAATCTAAGAAAAACAATGAAAATAAAACAATAAAAGAGGAGAAAGAGTAAGAAATGCTCATTGATTAATGGTTGAAAGTTTCGATACAAATGTCACCCTTGAATCTACAATCCTCCATCTTTCTTTGAGTTTTCTCCCTTTTCTTCCTAAACTAATCTATGGAGGCTAAACCTCCTTAAAACCCTAAAAAGTCTCAAACTAAGAGTGGTGAAAAAATAAAACTAGGCTAATAAAAAAAACTCTCTTTCTAAAAAGATGACTTAAGATATTTATACTCCTCCTAATAAAAAGGAAAGAAAGAAAAAAAAGAAGAAACTAAAAACAAAGAATGAAATAAAAGGAAAATGGAAGAAAAAAAGAAAAGAAAAGAAAAGAAAAAGAGTGAAAGAAAACGTGTGTACTGTGAAGTATACAGGGGAAAAGAGAAGTCAAAGAAAGAAATTGAAAAAGGTAAACAAAAATAAACCAAAGCCCAGACTCCATCTTCTTCGCTGTAAACCTGTAAATTCATCACACCATCAACACCAAATCTTGCGGTTGAAATCGCATCATCATCATCTGATTAATTGTGATGTCGATTTTCATGGCCTTTTTCCTCAAGATCGAATGGTCTATTGAATTTCATAATCCACCATCGACATCACACGGCTCAATTTACAGCTCAGATTCAAAGCAAATCGCAACCGTCGACCTTCATTAATTCGGTAAAAAGTGCTGGAGCGCCCGCTCTGTGGCCGCTCTTGGATCGCTCATACATTCTGCCTACCATTCTGTTTTAGTTGTAGTCGAACAGAGCGCCCGCTCCAAGGTCGCTCGTTCCTCGCTCGAAACATTCTGGAACTCCTCTGTTTGTGGTGAACTCAAACGGAGCGCCCGCTCCTCTTGCCTGGGACACATTCGTTGGGCGAGCAGAGGGTGGCGACTTGGTACTGGATAGGGTGGTGGTGCTGCAGGCCATATGATGGTGGTGCTATGGTGTTTTGGGTTAATTAGGGAAGATGTATGGACGTATGGTGGCTTGTGGTTTGTGGTGGTGTGGTGTAGGATAGGTGGAGATGTGGTGAACTTTAAGAGTTATGTGGTGTGAAGGATATGTTGGCCATGAAGAGGATAAAGTTTTGGGACTTTTAAGCTATTGAACTTAACTCGACAAAGTCCATTATTCTCGTTTCGCAAACACTCACCTACACACATAAAGATAAAGCACGAGACAAGAAAACAAGAGTGACTAAAAGGGAATAAAATAGAAAATTAATACGAAAACTAAACTAAATCATCTATAAAAATTAATAAAACAAAGGAAAGCAAAAAACTATGAAATTAAGAACTAAAAACTAACAAAAATCACTAAATAAACAACTTAAGCCACAAAATGTGAAAATAAGAAATAAAGGCTAAAATAGGTAGAAATATATGAAAATAACTACGAAAATAATGTAAAAACTACTCCTAAAAGTGACATAAATGTCACTTATCAACAATATGCACGACCACCACCCCCTAGGGAAATTATTTCCCTAATTTGGGGAAAATAGCTTCTTCCTTCCTCCATTTTGTATCATAATACCACTACATCTTCTCCCTTGCAATCACTCCAAATTCATATTCCTTTTATTAAGGTTATGGATTTTTATTACTTCTCTAATCTATTACCCCAATAATGCAAGCATGCCTTTACAAGAATTAATACAGCTAAAATCCCCAACATAATATTTATATATTCTCAGGTTGATAAGACGAAGTATATATCTTACTAGAGTGGGACCTGATCTCACAGGTCAGCTCATCCCAACTACAAAGACAAAACCCCTTTGAGTAAGGAGGAAAGGTAAAATGATTTCCTATACCAGAGTGCCTTTAGATGAGTTTGAGGTTTGATCCCATAATCTTGTGGTTATGAGATGCAAACCTTTACCACTAGAATAGTACGAGATATGTGCAGATATGAAACATTATCGTTACGACAATTATCATATTTTCATTATGCATATTTATTTATTTGTACAAACAATTACTCTATTACTTAAGCTCATGTTTTTTTTATATATAAAGGAAAGAAACAACTAGGGTGTATCCCAAGAATTGGGTCACCCTAAAGCATCCTTGCAGATGATTACAGTAAAAGGAAAAATAGAAACATAAAACCAATAAGTAATGTTAGTAGTCGTGTGACCGCGATGAGCCATCCAATTCGCTGCAGCATTAGCCTCCCGAAACGCATGACGAATTTGGACATCTTCAAAGTGCTTCAAATCTTCACCTGCATAAAAAATAATAGCATTGATAGTCCAAGGAATCTTCTAAATATTTCTAATAGAGTTGGTAACAACCAGATTGTCGCCCTCAATAATAAGTTTTCTAATTCCTAAAGAAATAGCCCCTCTAATACCTTCTCTTAAACCCCTAGCTTCAGCAACAAGAATAGAGGACGACGAATCTAAAGCACCAGCACCACATAATAAAACTTTTCCTTCTGAATCACGAATAACAAACCCAAAAGAGCCTTGACCATTTGAGAGTTTAGAACCATAAAGATTAACTTTATAATAATTGGAAGGAGGAGGACACCAACTAACTTGATCCCGAATCTTAGACTTACCAGAAGAAACACCACTCTTCTGAATAGATTGTTGCGAGAATTGAGTATTAATTTCATCAACTGTGGCTTCATACATTCTAACCTTAAGCACATGAGCTCTAATCATCGCACTAACTTTAACTGGAGAACAATTTTCCTGACGAAAGATCACCCCATTACGGTTATACCAAATAAACCACCAAGTTATAGCAAAGATCTCAATTTGATCTACCGAGAAACAAGATTTCAATTTTAACAAATGATCTACAAAGGGAAGGTCATTCACAATAACAGGAGGAGCACTCCAGTTCATATGACTATTAAGATCCTCAAACACATCTATAACAAAAGGACAACTAGAAAAGAGATGAGAGGAATCCTCAGAGTGATAATTACAAAAGACACACTCCGTAGGAAGAAAAACATGGCTTAGTTCCAACCTTTTCTTTGTAGGAAGACCATTTTAACAAATTTTCCAAATAAAAATTTTAATTTTTGGTGGAACTTTTAATTTCCAAATCCATTGAAAAATCGCAGGCTCAAATGACTTAGAGTTTAGACCTTGAATAAGCTCAACACCTGACTTAACAGAATAATTTCCATCCGGAGAGAGGCCCCAAAACATTTTGTCATATAGTAGGTTACTAGGAATAAATAAATTAATTAGATACTACATTACATATATCTAGAGGGATAAACTGCATAAGAAGAGATTTATCCCATTGACGATCCTGATTGATGAAGTAACTAACTTTTATACTTTCAGATCCACTAACAATAGGGCATATATCTGCAATGGGATAGCTAAAGACCCACCTGTCATGCCAAAAGGAAATGTTCTCACCATTTCCAACATTCCATCTTATTCCCTTCTTAAAAGAACTTCTTAACCCCATCAATTTTCTCCATTGCCAAGCAACATTAGCTTTGACTCTATAAGAAAACAAATCGTCATTCTTTAAATACTTTTTCTTAACTAAATCAACCCATAAATTGCCAGGAGAATCCAAAATCTCCCAAAGAAGCTTGAACTGAAGGGCAATATTCTTCGTCTTAGATTTCCTAAGTCCCAATCCTCCAAATCTTTTAGGTTTACAGATCTTATCCCACCCAATCAAATTCGGTGATTTAGTATCTGATGCTTTATTCCAAAAGAAATTTCTATAACATTTATCAAGGGAAGAAAGAATTTTAGGGGGTAAAGAAAAACTTTGCATTTGATAATTGGCTTTTCGTTGCTAAATTAGATTGAATAAGAATGGTCCTGCCTGCTTGAGATAAGGAGTTAGCTTTCCATTTGGTCAATTGAGAATACACTTTTTCTTGAATTTCAACAAACGTAGCATTTGTTACTTTGGTATCAATAATTGGACACCCAAGATATTAACCTAACGAGAATGCTTTCTCCATTTGAAGGATATTAGCAAAATTAGTAGAAACCAACTCTGAAACATTTTGCGTACATTGAAATGCAGACTTGTGAAAATTAACAAGTTGGCTTGACATAGAACAATACTTATCTAAAATATTTTTGATAGTATAACAATTATCCACTGTAGCTTTAGCAAGTACCATAGTATCATCTTCAAAAGTTAGGAAAGGAATTTTGACCCTTGAGTGTCCTAATGTAATACATATAGATTTAGAGCCAATAGAACTAGCTCTATGCAATTGACGAGCTAAAATTTCTGCACATAAAATAAAGATATAAGGAGATAAAGGGTCTCCTTGACGAATTTCTCTTGACGGGACAAAAGTTTCACCAGGAATACCATTAACTAAAACTGAAAAGGAGACAGTAGTAATACATTGTTTTAACCACTCTATCCAGCGAGAGCAGAAACCCAATTTCTCAAGAGTAATAAAGATGAAATCCCACTCTAGACGATCATACGCTTTTTCCATATCCAATTTCAAGGCAATCCAACCTCCCAACCCTTTTTTTATTTTTAAAAGAATGAAAAACTTCATGAGCCATGAGGACATTATCTTGAATTACTCTTTCGAGGACAAAAGCTCCTTGTAAAGGATGGATAATTTTACCCATAACAACTTTTAATCTATTAGCCATGATTTTAGAAAAAATCTTATAGATTGTAGAACAAAGACTAATAGGTCGGAATTGGTTAGGATTAGACGGATTATCTATTTTTGGTATTAAGGTAATGAATGTGTGGTTGATCTCCTTTAAAATCTTTCCTGAATAGAAAAAAGCTTTAATAGCTCTGAAGATCGATCTTCCAACTAAAGTCCGGTATTTTTGGAAAAAGAAAGGTGGATAACCATCTGGACCACGCGCTTTATCAGGCACCAAGTCAAATGTCGCAGTTTTAACTTCTTCAAAAGTAACATCCATATATAAGTTATCTTCCTCCGAAATAATTGCATTTAGTAAGTCAAAATCATTATTGACATCAAATGAGCATAACGGATTAGCCAGGAAGCGGTTTTTAAAAGCACTGGTAATACATTCTTCAATACGGCTAGGATGAGTAACTACATTATTTTGAAGATCTTGAATTGAATTAATTAAATTACGATTTCTTCTAATAGAGGCAAAAGAGTGATAATACTTAGTATTAGCATTACTAAGTTTAATATAATTTGATTTTGCTTTAACTTTCCGATGCAAATCCTGAAAATGTAATAATTTAACTTGTTTTGCCAAAAATTTATTTTGCGAAGCTATTAGATGTGGGCAATTCTCATTATAAACTAAATCACTTTGGATAGACTTTAGCTTTTCTTCCACAATCCTAAGTTGTCTAAAGATATTTCCAAAACGAGTTGTTGACCATATTTTCGCTTTCTCTCTAAGGAGTTTACACTTTCTAGTGAAATAAAACATATGAGAACCTTGGAATTGAGTACTCCAAGTTTTTTTAATCAAATAATCAAAGTCTTTTCGGGTTGTCCATAGTTTGTTAAATCTAAAAGGAGGAGCTTTCCTACACTTACTTAAATTTAAAGAAATTGAAACTTGACAATGATCAGATGAAGTGAATTATGGTGAAATACTTTAGAATTTGGGAAAAGACTCAACCAATCAAGACTAACAATTCCTTTATCTAAACGTTCAAGAATGTTATTAGGACCATGGAATTTTTTCCGCCAAGTATAGGAATTACCTTCAAAAGGCAATTCAATATACTCAATTGAATCAAATAACAAATTCATATAAGATAATCGAGAAAATCTAAATTTCGATCCTCCCAACTTATCAAGATGAGAACTAAGCTCATTAAAGTCACCCAATATAATAAAAGGGCTACTTAACGACTTAAGATATGAAATAAGATCTTCCCAAAAAAATTATTTAAGAGCACGACTAGGAGGAACATAGATAAAGATAGCAATGAAATTACAATTCATAGAGAATATACTTATATTACATGCCATAAATCTATCAGATTTATGAATGACTGACAAATTATAAGGATTACTAGCATTATCTTTCCACATTAACCAAATCCCACCAGCCATACCAATGGATGGGAGAAAGTCAAAATGATGAAATCCACAATGCCTAATACTCCCCTCAACGGGAGGGGATTGCAACTTAGTTTCACACAGCATCATTATATGAATATTATTATGATTACTAAAATCTTTGATCTCCTCCATAGCAAGATGCCTTCTACACCCTCTGATATTCCAAAAGCTAATATTCATAACATATATGCAGAAGGAAAGCAAGACTGAGCTAAGTCTTGCACCTCAACATGCCCGAACTCGATGGATGATAAACCCTCCCATCTTTTGAGTAAATATTCCTTAAAGGGAAGTACACTAATAACAAACATTATAATGAGGAAACGAACCAGGAACATATGGAGTTTACTAAAAACCTTGCTACTCACAGGATATGCAAAGGATTGAACATCCTTTACCTTGTTCTTAAAGACCAAAAGGCGGATATAATAATAATATGATGATGCCCAATATTCAGCAGAGATTTGTAAGGCGTCATTAGACATATTCTTTATAGAAATCTCAATCAAATAGAGATTAACGCCTTCTATAGGCAGAAAATGAATAACACAAAATTCTCCATTCCAAAAGCTTATAGGGCCTAGAATGGAGCTAAATAAAAAATTATGGGAAACCACTTCTGGCATTGTGATTAAAAAACCTCCAATCCAATATAAATTGGAGTTTTTATAATTAAAATAGACAATATTTGAAAAATAACTAGCAACATCCAATCCAAAAACTTATTTTGTCTATGGATTTCACTAGATTGGGCAAAAAGCGAATAACCACTCCAAAATATGAGTTCTCGAGCTTATCATGCTAATAATTGAGAACTAAGAGAAACATAAATATATACCAGACACTTAGTTGATTCCAAAGAAGGGGGCTAACAAAAAGAATATCTAACCAAGAGTAATCAATTTTTATATGAATTTGAAGGGACCCAAACTCCTTCCTATCTTCCAAGATAATGATAGCATGTAATAGGCCACGACAACAGCTTACAAAAGCAGACAAAACCCATACAGATTTACTATCAAACAAAAAGCAGCTGAAGCACAATATGACTAAGAGTAGTACTGCGGTAATGCCAATTGAAATTACCTTACTTCTTTTATTTAGATCACAAACCTGATGGAGGTGACCATAAACGAATCTACAGCTTAATTTTGATAGCGGCGACAGCACACCTACTACAATATTATCTTTAAAGAGCAACGACAAACCACGGGATGAAGAAACCTTGCCAGACAACCAAATCCTACTCACACTATATGCGGAATTCTGAAGGAGAGGACCATAACAACAACTAACGCTTGAATTAACAATCTTAATTGATATAGTCACTAATGGGCAGCATTGAAACGCTGACCCTAAATCTAACCACCACAAATAAAACATGGCTTCCCTAAAGAGGAAGGGAGCCATCGGAAACCCACAACCATCAAAGAGAAAACCTAAACCTAACAGCACACCACCCTCAATAACTCCTATCATCGCATAAAAGGGAAGAGAAGAAACCAAAGTACATAAAGCCCAAATTACACACATTAGCGAGAAAGCAACCCAAATAGGGCAAGCATCGAATTCACACACACGGATTTTAGAGACACTAGCCAGGGGATCGAATTTAACTTTGAAAGGAAGAAACAAGAATCCTTTTATCCATTTTAAGGATTGAAAAGGAATTTCAGAATATGAATTAGACAAAATTATCTGAAGATTATCTAGACAAAAAGTTACTTTTCGAGAATTTGAATGAATTTTTGAGAAAATTTGACTCACCATTTTGGGGAAGATTTTGAGCTGAATTTTTGAGAACTGAATCTAACAACCATTACTAAGACCCAATTAGGCCTTTACTGAAGTAAATCAGGAAGAAACTTGCAATCTGAGAAGCAAAGAAACTCGTGAAATTGAATTGGGGAAGCTTTATTTGGCTAGGGTTTTTAGTTTGATGTGAATTGGGGCTTTTTTCTCTTGGCTGTTCTCTTTCTCTCTCTAGCTCTTTCTCTCTCATTGCACACAACCAACCCACTTAAGCTCATGTTTGAATTTAAGCTATATCATTACGACAAATTCAAGGACAAATGATATTAACAATAAACATTGTATTCAAAATGATATGAAACTACGTAAATACATAAAAAAATCCTTCTCATACAAAACTAAGATTGATAGAACTAGGATTCAAAGCTTCCACATAACCTTTATCACATCAATGCCTCATAATATAGCCTTTCATAAGTGGTCAATTAATTTGACATAATTTTGAGTGTCATGAGAATCGTTTGATCTACTAGACTATCGTCGTCTGCAAATTATTATATAATAAATCATATAATAATAACCTATCAAAGAACTAATTTGAAATTGAAAATCAAGCATCTCAAAACCCTCCTTAAAGGAGAGAAAAACAACTCCACAATTTTGTTAAAAAAGGTATCCAAAAGAGAGATGACATAGGAAAAACTAGGTCGTCACTAGCTTCCTAAAATCAAACAAACCTAACTAAATCACTAGACTAAGTAAAGTGATAAGTAAGGGTCGAAATCCACAGGGACTAAGGAACACCAAAATGTATTGATAAAACAATAAGTTAGGCCGGAATCAAGTCGGAAATTGTCAATAACCAACTAAGAACTACGAAAAAGCTAAATATCAAAGATAACTAAAGTTAGGAGATGGGATTAAACACCAACTAATCATGAAATAGGCATAAGAATATCAAACATAGAGATAATACATGAACACTACTTGAATTAGCAATTGACCCAACACACAACTCTCATCCTACTCTCATAGGTGGAGAAATCCTCAAAGACATCAAATAAGGACTCTCATCCATTACTAACATATCCCGAGGTTCAAAGTAACCCAAGTCAATAATAGAAATCAATAGGTCACACTCTCATGCCAACCTAAATCAATCAACTCCATCTAATACGACATTCAAGTGATCAAAGAGAATGCAACATAGATTAGAAGAGCTAAACAAGCAATAATTTAATCGCGCAAAACTCTAAATCCAATCTCAAATGCCCAATTCAATCATGATTGGGTTTTCACCCAAACCCTAACCAGCAAACTACTCCATGAATACAAAAATGAGGACTTTAGAGAAATTAAACTTTAATAACATGATAATAATCAATAATCTAACATTAAACTAAATAAAATAAATCATAAATAATTAAACTAATCATGAACAACTAATCTAAGAAAAACAATTAAAATAAAAAAATAAAAGAGGAGATAGAGTAAGAAATGCTCATTGATTAATGGTTGAGAGTTTGGATACAAATGTCACCCTTGAATCTACCATCTTCCATCTTTCTTTGAGTTTTCTCCCTTTTCTCCTAAACTAAACTATGGAGGTTAAACCTCTTTAAAACTCTAAAAAGTCTAAACCTAAGAGTGGCAAATAATAAAACTAGGCTAAAAAGAAAAACTCCCCTAAAAAGATGACATAATGAGTATTTATATTACTCCTAAATAAAAAGGAAAGAAAAATATAAAAATGAAAATAGCACTAATAACTAATAAGGGAAAAGATAAAAAGGAAAAGATAAAAAAGGAAAAGGAAAGTAAAAAAAAGGAAACCAAAAACGTGGAGATTGAAGTACAGATAGTTAACATATCGCTTACTCACTGCCCTTTTTGGGTGCGTCTCTATAACCTTCCTATGGGCAGTAGAACTGAGAGCCGAATAAAATTGATAGGAGGTGGATTGGGTCATGTTATGGAGGTTGATTATGATGGGATTGGGTGGGATAAATCTGCTCGACTGAAGGTCATGTTGGACGTGACAAAACCACTCCGTCGCATTCAACAAATCCGTAGCAAGGAGGGTAATGTTGCAGTGATAGAGATTAAATATGAGAGGCTACCAGATTTTTGTTATGTTTGTGGTAAACTGGGACATATAGAAAGAGATTGCTTAAGTCTCTCGGAGGAGGATCGTGACGAAGACAAGCAGTGGGGCTCATGGCTAAGAGCATCACCTCGCCGTGGCCGTATAAAAATGGCAGAGGAAGTTAAGGTGTTCCGGAGCTGTGCGCGGGTTTTGAGTTATTCTCCAACTGGGCTGAACTCCAAAAATGATGCAGGGAACGTGTCAAAGGATGCTACATCAATCCCCATTACTGAGTCAGAACAAACAAGTTCTAGGGAGCCAGAGATATGTCATGAACATGACTCACTTGGTAAGTCTCTGCCTACAAATATGAAATCTCTTACTGTTAAGAGCAATGCCGAACATGTCGAACATGATATGTCTTTTCTAAACACCATGAATGTTGTATTAAATGAACCTCATATAACTGCTAGCCAGGCTAATAAATGTGAAGGGCAAGATCTTGTAAGTGGAAAGGAACATAATTTGAGGGAGTTGAGTGAGGGTGTCTCAAAGTGTGCGAGGGAGATTGAAGGATTGCCACCAAAGTGCGTGAGGGAGCTGGGTACTTTGGGGGGTGAATCTGATGCTCCGCAAATGTCCCAGGTGGTTGATGTGAGTAGTATGGATACCTTACCTATATCTTTTACTATAGGTACAGGTGGTAATGTGGGAAAAAAAACAAAAAAAGTGACGAAAAAACATTACCCAGGCAGGGCATGTCATGAAAAAAAAGAAACACAAGGGCTTTATGGAGGGAAAAGAAAAAACATGTGCTCTGATAGTGAGATGGATGGAGAGGATATAAGGATGATTGAAATGGATACTAGGGAGAAAAAAACAAAACTGAATAGTGAAATTATTGATGGGAATATCATTTCCTTGACAGTAGCGGAGGTTGGAATTTCCCAACCCCGCGAAGGGCAATGAAAATATTAAGCTGGAACTGCCAAGGGCTTGGCAACCCTTGGACAGTTAATGCCCTCCGAGAATGGTGCTGGAGGGAGAGGCCAAACATTGTTTTTTTGATGGAAACTATGATCGATGTGGGGAAACTTGAACGGATCCAAAATATTTGTGGTTTTGTTAATGGAGTGTGTTTGAGTAGTAATGGTAGGGCAGGTGGCATGGGATTTTGGTGGCGTGGCATAAATGTGGTTCCTAGCACCTACTCAAATCATCACTTTATAGCAGATGTTCTTGATAACAATAATGTGCCGGTGTGGAGAGCAGTAGGTATTTATGGGTGGCCGGAACGGGAGAATAAACATAAAACCTGGGAGATGATGGGACGAATAAAAGCAATGAGTAGGGTGCCGTGTATTATGTTCGGAGATTTCAATGAGATTTTGTGCCAAGCCGAGAAGGAGGGAGGCGTTCCGAGAGGGGAAAGGGAAATGGATGCGTTTCGTGGGGCCGTTGATGACTGTCACTTGTGTGATTTGGGTTACAAAGGTTGACAATTCACTTGGAAGCGGGGTAACAGCCCTGATACACTTATTAGGGAACGGTTGGATCGTTTTCTGGCGGATAGTGTGTGGTGTGATTTGTTCCCGAATTATATGGTTCGTCATTTTGCACAATATAGATCGGATCATGCGCCTATCCTTCTCTCAACTTGGAATCCGCATGATCTAGGTAGAAAAAAGAGATTATTTCGGTTTGAGGCACTATGGTTATCAAATCCGGAATGTGCAGAGGTTGTAGCGCAAGCATGGTCGACCAATGTTGGTGAGGATGTGGCGACTCACGTGGGAATATGTGCTGAAAGTTTAACACAATAGGCATCTTCTAGCTTTGGCAACATTAAAAAGAAAATCAAAGACACCGAAGAGAAGCTTAGGGTGCACCAAACCCGTTATCCGGATGCAGCTATGCTAAACCTTTGTTCTGAGCTCTCAAATGAATTGGATGCATTACACAAACAGGAGGAGTCCTACTGGTTTGCGAGAGCTAGAGCAAACGAGCTTCGTGATGGCGACAAAAACACCACGTACTTTCACAAAAAGGCGAGCCAACGAAGACATTACAATTCCATAGCTGGGCTGTTTGATGAAAACGATATATGGAGAGATAAGGAGGAGGACTTAGAAGATTTGGTGTCGTCATATTTCGGCAAACTTTTCTCCATTGAAGTCCCAACAAATTTCGAGCAAGCTTTAGAGGGTCTTGAAACTAGAATTACTGATGAGATGAATACGCTGTTGAACAAAGAGCCTACAGATGAGGAGATTAAAGATGCGTTGTTTCAGATGCATCCCAATAAAGCCCCGGGCCCTGATGGTATGCATGCTTTATTTTTTCAGAAATTCTGGTATATAGTGGGGCACGATATATGTTCTTTTGTGAAAAATTGGTGGAGGGGTCTAGTAGTTCTGAAGGATGTTAATAAAACTTGTGTGGTGCTAATCCCTAAATGCGCAAATCCAAAACGTATGACGGAATTTAGACCAATAAGTTGTTGCAATGTATTGTACAAATATCTCAAAGACTATGGCTAATAAACTCAAACCTTTTTTGGGCGATATAATCTCTGAAAATCAAAGTGCTTTTGTTCCTAAGAGATTAATCACTGACAATGCCCTTATAGCCTTTGAGATCTTTCATGCTATGAAGAGGAGAGGAGAAGGAAAAGATGGATCATTTGCTCTGAAATTGGATATGAAAAAAGCATACGACAGAGTCGAGTGGAGCTTCTTGGAGAAAGTGTTGTATAAGTTGGGTTTCAATGTTGCCTGGGTTACGAAGATTATGTACTGCCTTGAAAGTGTATCTTTTTCTTTCAAAATAAACGGCAAAGTGTCTGGTTCCGTTATTCCCTCAAGAGGGCTGAGACAAGGGGATCCCATTTCACCCTATTTATTTCTTATGGTTGCTGATGCTTTCTCTACTCTTATTTCTAAAGCAGCCCGAGAAAAACGCATTCATGGAGCGAAAATTTGTAATGGAGCCCCTAGAGTATCTCACCTTTTCTTTGCTGATGACAGTATTCTTTTTGCTAAAGCAACTGTTAGAGAATGCTCTGTGATAACTGATATTATCAGTAAATATGAAAGAGCATCTGGACAAAGTGTCAATCTGGATAAAACTGACGTTGTTTTTAGCAAGTGTGTGGATACTAACCGAAGAGCGGAGATTGTGACAACCTTAGGCGTCAAAGAAGTGGTGAAACATGATAAGTATCTGGGGTTACCTACTATTGTTGGCAGATCAAAGAAGGTGATTTTTGCAGCACTCAAAGAGAGAATATGGAAGAAAATTCAAGGGTGGCAGGAGAAATTATTATCGAGACCCGGGAAGGAGATTCTGCTGAAAGCTGTTGTGCAGGCCATTCCGACTTATATGATGAGTATCTTCAAAATACCGGAGGGTTTGATCGATGAAATTCATACATTGATGGCTCGTTTTTGGTGGGGGTCAACTGATACACAAAGGAAAATGCATTGGAGTTCGTGGGATGCTCTGTGTAAACCGAAAGCTATGGGTGGGTTGGGATTTCGAAATCTCCATGTTTTTAATCAGGCGCTCCTTGCTAAGCAAATATGGAGACTCCATGTAAACCAATCCTCTCTACTGCACAAAATCCTTAAAGCTCGCTATTTTAAAAACGATGATGTGTTAAATGCAAGAAGAGGGTACGATCCTAGCTACTCTTGGAGAAGTCTGTGGGGTGCAAAGTCTCTCCTTCTCGAACGCCTCAAATGGCGTGTTGGAGATGGTTCTAAGATCAACGTATGGGAAGAAGCGTGGATTCATGGTAATCGGGATATTCCGGTTCCACGGTCTTTGGAAGCAAAGGACATGGTTTCCAAGGCGGAAGATTGTATCGACACCACTGGAAAATCATGGAATCACCACATTGTCTCGACATATTTTTCGGATGAGGATTGTAAGTCAATTCTTCAAACCCCATTATCTATTTTCTCTGCAAACGATACGAGATATTGGAGCTGCTCCAGGGATGGTGTTTACAATGTCAAATCAGGTTATTGGGTTGGATTATTGGGTGATCAGATGATGCCGCCGAATGCGAACGACATATGGCGCATCATCTAGAAGCTTGGTGGCCCTCCGAAACTTTCGCACTTTGTCTGGCAGGCTTGTAAAGGACACATGGCAGTGAAAGAAGTGTTATTCAAACGTCACATAGCGCATGACGAGCTTTGTATGTGCTGCGGTATAGAGGTCGAATCTATTAACCATGTGTTGTTCAATTGTATTGTGACTGGTGTGGTGTGGGATAATAGTACGCATGGTAATATGGTGCGAGCTGCCCCTGATGGTCCGTTTGCCTCAAAACTCCTATGGTGGGTCAGTGAGTTGAGCATGGAGACGGTTCGCGAAATAACAACAATTGTGTGGGCCTTGTGGTTCTGCCGCAACAAGCTTGTCTATGCTCAGGAAGATCAAAACCCGCAGGTGATGGCCACGAACTTCCTTCGCATGGTGGAGGATTATAGAGCATACTCTAAACAAGTCTTCTCGCCAACTCTACCAAGCATAGGGAACGAGAGTTTGACTGCTACCTGGGCTAGCCCACCTCCGGGGGTTATCAAGATAAATGTGGATGCTCACATTGTGGCAGGAAGTCATGTAAGCTTGGGAGCGGTGTTTCGCGATAACTCCGGTACGGTGTTAATGATGGCTACAAGAAGAATTGTAGGGAGTGAGGTGTCAACCATGGCTGAGGCTGAAGCAGCAAGATACGGGCTTCATGTGGCTCGAAGGAGTGGTTATGATAATGTATGGTTGGAAAGTGATGCTCTTGCGGTGGTTCGTGCTGCTCGTCACTGTACTATTGGCTTTTCTCCACTCTATTTACTTTATGATGATATTAGTGTGTTGTCAAAGTCTTTTAATAACTTTCGTACGTTTTTCTCATATTAGAAGGGTCGGGAATACTGTAGCCCATTTAGTGGCAAGATGGGACACTCATGGGAGTGCAGAACTTGTTTGTATGGCTCCAATTCCCCAAAGTATCATTACTTTGGCGGAATATGATTTGCAATAATATCCCGATCTAACTTTTACCCTCAAAAAAAAAAAGTACAGATAGTTAACAAAGGGGTAAAGAAAAGAATAAAAGAAGAATGGAAGGAAAAGAAAAAAGTAAAAATAAAATTGGAAATTGAAAATCAAAACCCATCAAACTTCAATCTGTTTTCTTCTTCGTCGCTCCAAGTCTTTGTTCTGCATCATCCGCGACATCGACGCATCATCATCATCCATCATCAATATCAACCGTCCATCATCATCATCCATTCATCATCATCAATTCATCATCAACAGGAATAAACGGCCATTGATTTTCGAAATCAATTTACTTCTCTGTGATTAATCTCTGCCGTTAATTCATGGCGTACGAAGTAATCTTAGGATGCCAGGTAAGACCACATCACGTGCTGTTAGTAAATGGGTGAGATTGATGAGCGCCCGCTCCATGGTCGCTCATGGGTCGCTCATACATTCTGGAATTTCACTGTTTTGTGGAAAATTCAAACGGAGCGCCCGCTCCGTTTTACAGAGGAGCGCCCGCTCCGTTTGCTTGGGACAGATTGCGGAGGTGGAGTAGGCGGTGCTGCAGGCCATGGTGATGGTGGTGCTGCAGTGTTTGGACTTTGGAGTAGGGAAGATGGTGGTGGATCGGTGTGATGTATTGGGGGAGATGGTGGCTTGTGGTGTAGTTTAAGGAATGGTGTGGTGTAGGTTAAGTCATGGTGCGGTGTAGGATATGCCTTGTATATGATAATTCCAAATTGCTCATTATAGCTCCAACAAGCTCACCTACAAGCACAACCAAACATAGAGGGAGAAACGAGAAATGTACAAATAATAATAATAACTAAAAGAAAAGAAAAAATAGAGAATTAAACTAAATAATCTATAAATTAACAAAACAAAGAAAATACGTAAATTATGAAATTAAGAGATAAAAGCTAGTAAATAACTAAAAACTCCAATTAAGCTACAAAATATAAAAAGAAGAAATAAAGACTAAAATAGGTAGAAATTTATGAAAATAACTATGAAAATAATGTAAAAACTACTCCTAGAAGTGACATAAATGTCACTTATCAAGAGAAAACTAACCCAATAATTAGGATTGAAAGACTTTCCATAATAGGGGCGATGAGAATTATTATTAAAAGTATAGATTAGATAAAAAAAATATATGAAAAAATTAGGGCTTCCCACCAACATGTCAGGTTCTATATACTTTCTTAGTTTTATAATACTCGCTACACTTTTTATTGTGGGAAGTTTTACATTACTTGCTAACACTTTCTTTTTGGACAATAAACTCTCTCTATCTCTCTCCTCTTACATGGGTCCCTTTTCTTTTTACTCTCTGCATCTTTCTTCTCCAAAAATTGCTTAGGAGTCCGTGAATTGAGAAGTGTAGCGATAATATGAAACGGAGGAAGTATGAGATTCTTTTTGATACCAATAATCTCAACATTATTCCTCTTTGCTGCCAAGAAAGGTACAAACATAGTAGGCATCACTCTCTACTTCCTAGCTAAGAGTACAACTAAATAAATGGTAATATGAACTCAACTGAAAGCAACATGTCCAAGTTGACCTATGGCAGGCCACAGGCCCTCCACAAGTATCATGGCAGTTACTACTTACCACCAGGCACCAATTAAACAAACCATAATCAAGCTTGATTCAATTATCTGGAAACTAATAAACTTATAAGTTGTTCTTAATATGGATATATTATAAGCGGACAGGATCTTCTTGGAAGATTTACCTCAGAGAGTGCTACTGTTGACAATTATATACCTGTATTTGAAATTTTATATCTTAAGTTTTATATTATATGCCAAACCTTAATACATACATTGAAGAATGAAGTCTATCACTTTATGTAGTCTCTTGATAGAGAATCAGAACCTTGACATATGTATACTATAATATATGAAATTCGTTGATTCAATTAAGTCCAGATTGGCTGTTATATCGAAATTTTGTATAGCCCATAGTTATATACTTAAATGTTAATATCATAATATGATACGGACATACGGTAATTTCAGGATGTAGGAAACTTCCAGGCCATAATCATATCAAGATTCAAGGATTGTGAATGTCTAATTTCACATTCAAAAAGAAATAAAAACTGTTGTGAATTACTCTTATATTTATTATTAAGGTAATCTCTTCGTCGTGTGTTAGATTACCGAGTTGCTTTTAGCTCAATATTCTACAAAGAGTAAGTAATAATATGGCATTTTATTGTTAGTGGAGTAAAAACTAAAAAGTAATTGAAATGGATTATAATTACGATTAGGAGTATGCACAAACCAGTCCAGTGGCGGATCCAGGAATTGAGTCACGTGGGTTCGAAATTGTTCGAACGTAAGAATAAAATTTGTTGTCATTCCAATTTATTTGCACATTTTACTATTGTTGTAAAAAACAAATATAACACGAAATTAGCGAGTTTGGGTCAAAAGGTTTTACACGTTTATGTAATATAGTTGACACGAATACAACACAGACGATTAAATAAATGAATAGACTCGACACAACAATTTTATAAAACAGGTCGGGTTCAGAGATAGATTAAGGGATTTTACGTGTTTATGTAATCTGTTTGATACGAACACAACACGACAAACTCTAAAATTTTATTATCTTGAGTTACAATTATAGAAAAAGGAAACATTGAACAATTATACTTAGCGGATCGGAGTTTTTTTTTCTTAATTGCATCATAATAAATGACGAATTAAATTCTTGTACTATCAAAAGATTATGAATTTCTTATAAACAAACTTCTTATAAGTCTAGTCCAACTCGACCATAATAATTTTTTATGAGTTTGAATTGAATCCTATCCAATCCAAATATATATTAAGAACATCATATTTCTACCTTTTAAACGAAATAAACCTTATGTTACTTTATATGATTTTATAAAAATTTTACATGAAGTCAATTACCTATGTTAAATTTTTAGTGAGTAATATTACTAAAGACTTGAATACTTGAAAGAGAATTTGAAGAGAAGAGGATATAAACTAAATCAATAGCTATGTAAGTTGTAGTTATAGAAAACTAAAGGGAAGGAAAAAAGGAATAGAAAAGGATGACAAAAAAAACATAAACTGTAACTACTAAAATAAAGGGATCTGTTCAAAAAAATAAAAAAAAAAGAATAAAGGGAGGATCGGAGAAATGAAAAAAAAAAGACAGTAAACCAACTTCAGCAGATTCGAACCGTGAATGATGTGAAAAAGATAGAACTATCACGCGGAATTAGTGAATTACCGCTGAACCATGCTGAAGTATATGCTTAGTTCTTTATTTCGTTAGTTTTTAACCTTTATTTTCTTGTATTTTGAGCTTTTACCCAGATTTTTTTTTGCGGAACCTCGTGGGTTCAGTTGAACCCACTGAACCCACGCTGGATCCGCCCCTGAACCAGTCCGGGCCGGAATTTGGACCGGTCCTCGGTCCGTCGAATATCAGGATTCCGATCCTCCGGTCCGCTCCAAACCCGGAAAATTCCGATCCCGACCGGTTGGACCGGAATTTCTATTACTTTAGTAAAAAATAGTTTATATGTTAAAAAAAATTAAAGGTAGAAAGTTAGAGATTTAAAAACCTAATATTTATTCTTTTAGGATTATTTTTATTCCAATTATTAATTGTAATGTATATAATTTATAAATATATTTAAAAATAGAAAAAAGATTTTTTTTTTTTTTTGAAAAAAAATTCCGGTCCAAGAGGTCCAGGACCGGAATTTTTCCGGTCCCGGTCCAAGATAATATTGAGATATGTTGATCTCTATCTTTTAGGAAACAAATATCTGATTGATGTATTTCCTTGTAATGAGTATCCTTGGGTTTCCTAAACTCTAGGTACTATATATTGATCACGAAAAGGAATGAAAAGAGAACACAAATTTGACCTAGCAACTCTTGACATGGTATCAGGCTAAGTGCCGCATATCCTAACACACCACCTCCATCACCATGGCCGATGATGATGAACATGTTAAAACACCGTCACCTCCGCTGCCCCTCACCATCTCTTCCACCTCTCCTTTCTTCCTCAGCCCTCAAGATAGACCAGGTGATTTTATTACTCCAACTCGTCTCTTGGCGGATAATTATGATCAATGTGCATCCGATATGCAAACGGCTCTCGAAGCTCGCCGCAAATTCGTTTTTCCTGATGGCTCGATTACCTCTCCCACGCCACCATGCACTCCTTCCGATTGGAGTACCATTCAAGCCATGCTCATCTCTTGGATCATGAATACTATCTCCCCGGAGATTAAAGGTACGCTTTCAAAATATCGTGATGCTAAACGCCTACGGGATTCTCTATTTCTCTTCAATCCCGTTTTGCTATGGCTAATGGACCCCGAATTCAACAACTTACCACCTCTCTTGCTACATGTACTCAACCTAAATCTATGAATATTGCTTCATATTATGGAAAACTAAATGTATATTATGAAAAGAATTACATCAACATAAACCTATTCTTCATTATACATGTTGTGCTTCATGTTCCGTGGGTAGTTTGCATGAAAAACGTCGTGATACTCGTAAATTACATCAATTTTTAATGAGTCTTGATGCTGATTTTTATGGTCCAATTCGCACTAACATTCTCTCTCAAGATCTGTTGCCCTCTCTTAATCGGGCTTATCAGTTAGTGATTCAAGCAGAACGGGTTCAGTTAGCTCACGTCGCACCCAAGTCCTTTCATGACGTGGTAAGTTATTATGTGCGTTGCATACTCTCGTGGCAGCCCAGCCTCGGCTTCTCTCCCACGCACTAAAATCAGGGAGGATAAGTCACACTTGCACTGCACGCGCATTGCAAGAAATTTGGCCACGAGATTGCCTCGTGTTTTGAACTTGTCGGGTATCCAGCTTGGTGGGAAGGGCGCCAACAATCTGCTGGTCGTGGCAGCTCTCGCACCACCCAACTTTATGCTTACTATTCTGCCGCCCATGGCCGCGGGCTTGTCTGTGCAAACGCCACCAGCTATGTTGCTGTTGTGGTTCCGTCTACGGTCCTTGGGGATGTTGCTTCTCCTTCCACTTTATTTACAGCTGATCAGTGGAAAGCCTTAGTCGGTCTCTTGGTTACTTCCAAACTTTCAGACGATCGTTTGCACGGTATGTTTACTACTATTGACTGGATTGTGGATACTGGTGCTTCTCATCATGTAACTAGTGATGCTTCTTTATTATTTGATGTTGTATGTATTGATGATTGTCTTGTGGGTCTTCCTAATGGTGAGGTTGTTATGGCTCAAAAAGAGGGTTTTGTTCGTCTTTCTGACGCTATTATTCTCACTTGTGTTCTTTTTGTGCCTCACTTACGTTGCAATTTACTTTTTGTTTCACAACTAACTGCGACTATGAATTGTGTTGTTCAATTCATTTCTGATGTTTGTGCTATACAGGTTCAGTTGAGGAATCTGATTGGAACGGTTGTTAGACGGGATGGATTGTACTACTTTGGTGGTGGGACTTATGTGCATCATGTTTCAGTTGGAGAAGCCACTCCTACCTTGGCCCTATGGCATCATCGCATGCGCAATCCCTCCGAGAAAATTTTAAAATTGCTTCCTCCTGTTGTTCATCTGCAGGGTAGTTTGAATAAGGATGGTGAGGTGTGTTTTCGTGCTAATAAGCATCCTCGCTCTAAATTTCCCATTAGTGATCATAGGGCTAGTAGAATTTTTGTAAAGGTTCATTGTGATTTGTGGGGATCCTATAAACATGTTTCCTCTTGTGGTGCTCGTTACTTCTTAACTTTGGTGGATGATTTTTCCCGAGCTGTTTGGGGTTATTTATTAGTTAACAAAACTGAGGTCTTTTCCATGTTTATGGCCTTCATTGCTATGATTGATCGTCAGTTATCTCAGTCTATTAAAATTGTGCAAAGTGATAACGGCACTGAATTCAATTGTCTTCATGTAAATTTTACTGCCACTAGGATTTTATTTCAAACTTCTTGTGTTGCTACTCCACAACAAAATGGGAGGATTGAGCGTAAACATCAACATATACTGAATTTGGGTAGGGCTCTGTGTTTTCATGCTAATCTTCCTATTTATTTTTGGGGTAAAAGTATTATTAATGCTGCTCATCTTATTAATCGTACTCCCACTCCCTTACTCAATAACAAAACTCCATATGAACTCTTATTTGGTCATACTCCCTCCTATGCTGCTATCAAAGTCTTTGGTTCCTTATGCTTTGCCCATAATCACAAATCTAAAGGCGATAAATTTGCTAGTCGAAGTTGCAAATGCATGTTTGTGGGGGTATCCTCTTGGTAAAAAGGGTTGGAAATTATTTGATCTTTATTCTAAGAAATTTTTGTCTCCCGGGATGTTAAATTCTTTGAGGAAACTATTCATTTTGTGATCCCGAAGACACTAATATTGATCCCTCCACCATTGTTCCTCACTATGGCGATGTTCACTTTGATTTTGTTGAGTACGAAATTCCATCCCATTCCTCTGGACCTCACGTGCCTCAAAATCTGGCCCAAACCTCGCCTTCGCCCTCTAATTTGCCTCTCTCGCCCTCTCCTGGACCCCTTATCCCAAATACCTCAGCCCAAAATTCACTCGCGCCTCTTGGACCTCACGTCCCCTCAACCCAGGCCCAAAATTCACCCGCGCCTTCTGGACCTCATGTCTCCTCAACCCAGACCCAAACTCCTTTCTCTCCTTCTCATTTTCATTCTCCTACCCCGTCTCACCTAACAACTCTTGACAGATAATCCAGAATTTCGGTCCACTGGTCCAGTCGGTTACGGTCCAGTCTAGGACTGGTGCACACCCCTAGTTACGATAAAGTAGGAGGGCTGGTTGAAGAAGTAATAATTAGGTCATTTGGATCGAGTTTAGGTTGGGTATTTCGTGTTGTACAAGTTTTTCTTTTATCTTTATTCTGGAACGAGTTTGGGTCTGATCTAGACGAGTCAGTTGAGGCAGTTACTATTTACCCGTCCCCGGTCCCGTTAAAAAAAATCACAAAATACCCTTGATTTTAAGCATTATTATTTTGAAAGGAAGATTTTCACAAGGTGCCCAACTTAATTTTCACTTTATCAATTACCTATTGTTGAAAATATTAGAAAACATGCTGTCAAAAAACAATTTGCAACACCTACTTTTTAGATCACAAAATTGGTCGGCATTGATACAACTATACGTGTAGTTGCATTATAAATACCAGTGTCAGTTCTGAGAGGTGTTTAAAAGGGTAATGATCTATGTCCCAAGCTTGTAATGGGTCCAATCTTCTAGGTTTTGAAATAGTAATAGGGAAAAAAATGATTTAGGGAAAAATAAAAAAGAAAATTATGTTTTCTTCAATCTTCACGCCTAGAATCACGATTCACTAGCGAAACTGTTTGGCTTCACCCCTCCTCTTTCTCTCAGATCTAAACTCTTCTTCTAATTCCCAAATATATCACTAACCATCAATAAATTCACGGATGATTTTATTATTTCTCATAAAATTGAGTTGTTTATTAATATTAAACCTCCTTAACCTACTCTTAATTATGACGAATTAACTTTTTTCTCTACAATTTAAATAGGGATAAAATGTAAGTGAATAATGCGTTAGGAACTTTAGGAAAACTTTGGAATCGCTGTTATCACTAACAATTTGAATCTCAAAAAACAGCCATTTTTAATGATTTTTTGAGTATCGTGTATTAAATGATGACATATGAGTTATTTGAAAAAAATTATTTTGACAGTTTTATTAGTAAAAATGTATCCACTTAAACAACTGATTTTTTTTAATAGAATTATTGTCATATGTTTTATTTTTATTTTTCTATTATATATTGTATTCTTTGCGCAGGGCCCTGAAAAGATTAGGACGGGGACTGGTTATACGGTTAATAGCTAATTAGCTTGATGGATACATGCAGTTTCCATGTGCTGCTGCGCTATTGATTTCCAAGTTCATATGGGCTGTCGTACGCTATGGTGGGCCACGTTATAAGTTGCTTTGCATATAATATGGGCTAGTATATTATGGGCTCACTGTTTTCTACTTCTCTGCGTTGGGCCCTGTTGTAGATACCAAATCCAACAAGTATTCAATATTCTATAATAACGAAGCTTGGCTCTTGGGTGTCAAAACTCAAAAGTGCGCTATGATTAAATCTAATTACACATATATTAAAAGGCGTGCATAAATAAGAAAATGTGTCACGTGGCGCTCTTCTTAGGGAGTTTTAGTTCATCTAATCCATGTCTATAAAAAAATTTAGAAATTACATAGTATAGGGGGTTTGATCCCGAAACCTCAAGTACATATACTAAAGTCTTAACCACTAGGCTAAGCTGTATTTAGTGTTATTATCATAAATTATTATATTAATAAATGAATTTTTTTTGTTACCCGAGGCATAGCTCGGGCCTAATATATAACTAGTTTTATATTATTAGGCAAAATATAGAATCTTCATTTTGGAGAGTTACATTAATGAGGAGAATGATAGGGACTTAGGGACAAAGCTGAGGAATACTTTTTGCAAATCAAGAATGGCATACGAGGATCACTCTAATGGTCTTTTGATCCAAAGGTGAGAATTGGGAAATGTCATACATTGGGGTGTTAATAAGTCTACAGACTCTACACGGTTCGTTAATTATTAAAGTTCGGTTTGAAATTTTGAGGAATTGTACATAGTTAAATTTGACTAGAAAGATTCATAAAACAAGCTAGATTTATATGTTACATTTTTATTTGGAAAAATTCACATGAATAATTCGAACTATGAGCGATCTTTCAATAATAATCCCAACTATGGATTATTATAGTATAATCTAAATTAATTGTAACTCTTCCAATTTTGATCCCACTTGACCGGCAACCTGTTAATCAAGTTAATCAAATGATTAAACTTAAGTTTTATTATTATTATATTTAACAAATTTAATTTAGTAAAAATTAGAAAATCAGAAATTAAATAATAAAAACAAAAATCAGAAAAAAAAAAGATCAAAATCTAATTAAACCCCAACCCTCTCTCCTCACCGTCTCTCTCTTCCCCCAACCACCTCCGCCACCACCACCAAACCGGCACTCCTCCCCACTCTCTCTCCTCCCTCGCGTCACCACCGGCACCACCACAGACCTCCTCTCTTCTTCTTTCTTTTTTTTCTGGATGGGTTTGAATGGGTTTTGGGGTTGGGGTTCGAATGGGTTTTCGGGGTAGCTGGGGTTGCGATGATGTGGTTGTGGGGTTTGAATGGGTTCGACGGTGGGCGTGATCGGGGTTCGAATGGGTTCGACGGTGGGCGGGGTGGGGGTGCGATTTGACGGGATGGGGTGGCGGTTTGTGGGTTCGATGGGGGTGGTGGTGGTTTGAAGGTGGAGGTGGTGCGATTTGAAGGTGGAGGTGGTGCGATTTGAATGGGTGGGTTGTTTGGGGTTGATTTGGGTCGATTAGAGGTGGTGGTTCTGTGGGGGTTATGGGTTCGATGGGGGTAGGGTTGATTTGTAGGAGTGCGGCGTAGGGGGTGGTTCTGATGGTGGCTAGGGGGTTCGAAGGGTGTGGCGGTGCTGGTGGTGTCGGTGTGTGGTTCTAGTGGTGTCGGTGTGTGGTGGTGCTGGTGGTGTCGGTGTGTGGTGCTGGTGGTGGTGCGGTGGTGGTGCTGTGCTGGTGTGTTGGTGCGTTGGGATGGTGTGTTGATGCTGGTGGGGTGGTGGTGCTGGTGCATGGTGCAGTGGTGTTGGTTGGGGGTGGAGCCGTGGTGTGGTGGTGGTGGTGTTGTGCTTATGATGAACCGGTGATGATGATTTATGATGATTGAATAATTAGATAAAAAGAAAAGAAAAAAAAAAAAAGAATAATGAATTTAACCTGTTATAACAAGTTACAATAGGTAAATGGAGTGATATAGGAAGGTAAATGCTTTAGTTAGGATTATAGTATTATACTATAATAACTCATAGTTAGGATCATTATTGGAAGATGCCCAATAGTTCGGATTATTCATGTGAATTTTTCCTTTTTATTTTGTAAGGTAAGATTAAGTCCCTTGTAAAAAGGGGGAAGATTGGGGTTCTCTCCTTGCAAGGGGTGAGACTCGATCTCACGATCTATGAGATCGGAAGTGATGCCAACACCACTAGACTATCACATGTTGCTTTTAGCTATGTTACATACACATTATAGAATATGTTGGAACACAAGGTGACACTCAAGAAGGGGGGTTGAATTGAGTGACGAAATCTGATCGATTTTCGCAAAATCTCTGTTATTGCACAGTGCCAGACACTGTGTGAAACGCTCGTAAATTTCTGTTTTGAGTTTTTGCAAAAATTAAAACTAAAACTATATTAAATCAATACTCAAACTCAAGATATAATGTGGTTCAATCTCACCTCTGATATCTACGTCCACAAAAAACAAAAACTCTCTTATTTTTTTAAATCCTAAAACATCAACCTCTTGATACAATAAGATTTCCCTCACTACTAACTCTAGTAGTGACCCCCAACACTTAACTCTAAGTGTTGACACTCTCTATAATGGTGAAATTACATAAAGAAAACGTCCTCAATTGTGTGCTTCTTAGTCAAGCAATTTCGAGGACAATTACAATCGTTGAATAGTTACTTAAACTGACTGAACATGCTATGCTCTGTGCCTTAAGGAAACTGTTTTCAGCTCTTAATATTTCCGTTTTTCTCTCTGAAAAACGTTAATCTAAAAGTGAATTATAAAACCCTTTTATAGGACTTGGTTTGGACGACAATCCTTCAAAATTATCTTTATCTTTTAATCCTTAATTTAAGGGATAAAACTCTCTTTTTAGAAAAACAAACTTTATCTTTTTCATCTTTATCTTTAACTCAAAAAGATAAGTTTTCCTATTAGATTTTCTTTTCAACTCAAATTCTGTTTTTATCAAAAAGTGTTTTCCTAATCTTTTTAGAAAACTATTTTACTTGTTTTCTTAAAACACGTTTTTCTGAAATTATTTTCTAAAACACATTTTTATAAAATTCTTTTCATAGAACACGTTTGTATAAAATTCTTTTCTAAAACACGTTTTTTATAAAATTCTTTTCTAAAACATTTTTTATGAAAATCTTTTATCTTATTTCAAAAACTAATTTCCTTTTTATATAGACATATAATATTAATACAATTATTTATTTCCTTAACTCTAAGAAAATAATAATTATACTAATTTTATATTTCTATATTTAGCACATAGCATGTCACCTAGTTCAAGCATATTACATTTTTATATAAAATAACTATTCTAAGGAACATATAACCTTGGACTTCATTCTTGATTCTTGTTTTCCTCAAATTCTTCATTTATGAATTACTTTCTTCATGCATCTGTTGCAACTGTTACATACTTTCATACTATAACATATTATATTAATTTTCATCATCAAAACATAACATGTATATGTACAACATAATATAAATGGAAACTAATGGTAAAACTATTCACAATGCCGGTGAAAAGCTCAAAATTAGTGGCAACACTTATAAAAACTTTATGACATTTTTCAATCTCAAATTATGTTTTAAGATAAGTTGAACTTGCATATTTTAGTTTGAAAGAGTGTGAATGTTATGAGTCCATAATCCTTAACGTTAGGCCTGATTTGACTCTTTAAGAGCATCTACAATGGGATGGGTTGGTCTTACTTGGTTTTTATGTTTTGTCATTCTCTCTCTTTCCCTCCTTCTTACACCTCACATCCCACTAAAACTCCCACCAACTCATCTTTTTTTTCTCACAATGGGTGGATTAGTCTAGTCTTACTTGGTTTTTCCATTTCTCTCTCTTACTTTTACCAAACCCACCATATACTCTCTCTCCTACTTTTATCAAACCCCACCATATTCAATGTTTAATTTTTTTATATGAAATAGATAATTTAAATTAATAAAAGCTAATTAGATTACGTTAAAGTTAAATTAATTACGAGCTAATTAGCGTACGTTAAATTAATTATTTTGGGGATTTTGTGGGTGGTTTGGATTATTTTGGGAATAATTAGGATTATTTGAATCCATAATATTGACTTAGTTTATAGATAAAAATAGTTTATAAAAGAGGAGTAGGTAGGAGAGAGTAATTAGAAAGAAATATATTAGGAAGAGGTGTGGTAAAATATATTGCAATTTGGGCTCAATTTATAGATAAAAATATTTTATAGCCGTTATTGTAATTTTTTTTTATTAACGTTACAAAATTTTGTAAAGTTAATTATTACTGTTGAAAAGAGGGAGGAGAAATAAATCTGGCCAGCAACCTCAATACGCGTGCTGGGCCTCAATCTGCGTGACAAAAATCCGCGTGGCATCATCTGCTAACGTTCCCTTTCTGAACTTCCCACATGGCAGCATCTCCCTAGCGTGTGTTTTTTTTAAAACAAAAATCCGGCCCAGCTTTTTTGCCACTTGTCATCTTCTCCCTCACCCAATGCACGCCATTCGAGGTGTTGATGGTCTGGAATTCTAGACCAACCAACTCCCAGGATCAAGTTTCTCAATGGTAAAACCAATTAAAACTAGCTTTACTTTTTGCTAGACCAACTAAAACCAAGCCATTGTACATGCTCTGACATCCTAATTGTATATATACGTGCTTGAGAGAAACATACTTTTAATTTACGCTTGACCTTAATTTAGCAAACTTTCAAACTTACAACAAAATGACCAAATAAAACTTACATAGAGTGTGGAATAACTAGGATTAGTGGTGGGCACGGGCTACACTGGCCGTGCCCGTTGTCCGATGCATGGGTCTGTCATGGTCAAAAAAAATTGATTCAGGCCCGGCATGAACTCGTGGAGCGAACACTGCTTCTCCTTAATTTCTAGTCTAAAACTACCGATAATTAATCCAAAAAACAACATAAAACACGGATCAGACCTGCAGGAGGCCCAAGTCGGACCGTAGATAAAATCTGGAAATTTCAGGCCTGACTCGACACGATCCTCCACTCATGGGCTCGAGCCGGTCCACCATTTTCCCAAGCCTGCAGGTCGAGCCCTTGAACAAACCCGACCCATGCCAAGGTCTAACTAGGATCTAGGGTTTGATTGAATTAGAAAGGTTTTTTTAAAAAAAAAAAAATAATCGAGAACAATGCCGACTTACTTTGGCTTATAAAACGGATTCAAATTAATTTGGTAATCAAACCATGAATCACAAAAATTATCATCTTTTTATCAACAAATGCTTAAGGTAATTTTACAAAAAAATTATCATACAATCAGGTGTACCGTGAACATGGTACACCCAAGATTATTTTTCTGCTCATTTATTGTTCATTTGAAAGCAAAATGTATAAAAGAAAGAGAGGTCCAAATGAGCAAATGAGCAAAAATTACTTTTGGGTGTACCATTCACATATTACATCCGAGTATATATATATATATATATATATATATATATATATATATATTAAATGAACTCGTAATGTGAGGAGTAAAATTAGATTGATCAAAATCGTAGATTTCGTATAATTAGCCTGAATTAAATAACAAGAAAAACAGATCGCTACCTAGTACCTAGATATTTACAACAAATAAAACGTGGATTATGTTCATTTAGGATAATCTAATCCGATTAGAAATTCCGGATATCTGAATTTCTGATCAGGAAAAAGATGACACCAAAAAAATCAGATATCCGAAATTTCGGATCGCATCAAGTATCTGAAAACTAAAAAATACATTTTCCAAAGGAAAAGTTAACAAAATAAGTTTCAGATTGGATATCAGAAAAATTCTCCGAAAATTTTAGGATATCAGACTCGAAATATCTGAAAATTTAAAAATCGAATCAGATGTCCTATAAACTGGATTAGATCGACCGGGGTCACGTATCGGATTGACCTGATCAGATATTGATAATAAATACCCTAGATTACACTGAGAAAAATCAAAATAAAAAGAATAGAAATATGTGTCACAACAAGTGCAGTGCTTCATTGCTTGAAAGTATCGTCAAAATGGAGCTTGAAGGTCATGTACTTATTACAGTTTTTGTATGTAAAACTCGCTTTAAGAAAATCCAGAAGTTCTTCTACTTCTTTAATAGCTCGATATACTCTATGTGATCGAATGCAATAACTAATGTATTTATACGGGTCGTCTGTCATAAGTCGAACATGTTTGAGTTACGAGCTCGAGTCGAGCGATGATCAAGTTAAATGAGCATGAATCGAGCTTAGCGAGCACGAGTGAGTAGTTTCCGATCGAGCATGCTCGATTGGCACCACTGCAGTGAGAGTAGTGACACTGGAACTCAAAATCTCCTTTCGCTTCTTCTATAATGCACTTCTTCCTGCTTATCAATAAATAATTTGTTAGATAGGCCAACCAATGTCTAATGTTGACTCATGAGTGTATGTATGTTTGATTTGAAAAGGACATACCTTCTACAAATTACAACTAAGCTTCGTTTCAGGCCTATCATATATTGTTAAAATCAAATACTTCTTTCCAATTCAATTGTTATTGAATCCATATAATTGATTACTAAGATGCAAAGCTCATTGCATATGTTTGGACAATTGTTAGTTTTTTTATATGTCCTGTTTGGGCCCATTTCTTGGACCAGCCTACCTAGGGCAAAGTTACTAAAATGCCCCTACATCTAGGGAAGCCATCCCTCCACCAGCTGGAGGTGACCAAAATGCCCTCATTTATTGGGGCTCCTCTCCTCAATAAATAGGGGTTGTCTCACCAGACAAAGGTAAGCAACTCTAAGTTGCCAAACCCAGAGCATCTCTCTCTACATTGATCCCTTTCTCTCTCTACCTCAATCATTTACTGACTTGAGCGTCGGAGGGGCGATCCCGGGACCACCCCCGGGGTAGGCTAACCTTACCTTTTGCAGGATTCCGATGTACGGATAACGGAGCTCAGACGTACCTTCTTGGGGCCATATCAAGTTTCTCAGCACACATCAACACTCATGATCACCCTCAATTTCTTAGCAGAAATAGTTTGGCGCCGTCTGTGGGGATAGTACAAGAAGTTACTTCGCCACCACTCAGCAAGATTCACCTTGTTGCTACTCAGCAAAACTCACCTCATTGCTACTCAGCAATGGCCCCAACCATGAAGACATGCTCCCAAGCCAACCGTTCCTAGAGAGCTCAAGCAACCCATATGCACCTATGGTGCTATCCCTCTATTCGAATGATGAGGATTCAACCCCAATGGAGAATCCACTACGGAGTCGGTCATCCCGCAGCAGCAGGTCAGATATGAATAGCTGACCCAATGCCCATAACTTCAAAAAACGTCACCTTGATTGCATCTCATCTCCAACAAACTCTCCAGCAAAGTCGGATCTGTATGGTTTCCACTCGTCGTGAGGAAATCATTCGTCTTTCTTGAGATGGTCAGCCTAACCGGCTAGGGCCTAAATAGAGGGAAGGACCGCGTCAACCCCCAAAGGGCAAAACACGTTATCACTCAGAACAAGTTGTATGAAAGAACACAACCCATGAAGACTGACCTGAGCAAGGGGTGTGTTGACTCAGAACCGTAAAACCTCTCCAGAACAAGAAGTGGCACCCTCGAGTGTATGATGTAATTAGGCCAGAGGGGCCTATTCATCAAGAACATCGACTCACCGACGATGTCTACTCATTTAAGGTACCCACTCATCCTTGGGTACTTGCTCATCCTTGGGTACTTGCTCATCCTTGGGTGCTTGCTCAGCCGAGACATCTACTCGGCCTCAGATGCCTACTCAACTTATGAGAAATTTATCTCAGCTTCAAAGGCACACTATCAAAAGCCTTGCATCACCCAGATCAGTCCAGCAAAACTAAGACTATCAAGCCAATAGAGGCGAGCAAAAGGAGGCTCAAAAGGCTAGAATTTCGCCATACACCTCCTCAGTCAGGAGGGGAAATCTCACTAACATAGCCAAAAATGGCTAAGTCAGCATACCGGAGTATTCATGACGTCAAAAGGGCGAAGCTCAAATAGACCCATATCCTCCATATCTGGACCCGCTCGGTCACTAGGAGACCCCTTCTCCTTTGCTGAGTCACTCATACTTAGCGGCGTACTCATTCAAGCTAAGTACTTAAATTGGCGCCCACTCGGACAGCATGTGGCTCATTAGTCCCTTATCCGAGTGGCATCCGACCCGCTCAGCTGATAGGAGACCCTCTCTCCTTCGTCGAGCCGCCCTTATACTTAAGCCAAATTTAGGCTAAGTAATTCACTGATACCTGCTCGGACAGGGACCCGGTCGGCCATCCTGTATTGAGCATAACTTGAAGCGAGGCACAATCTCGGCCAAGGGAGCTGTTCGGGAGCTTATACTTCGCAAAAGTTCGAGGGCGTTGCTTCCTAACTTTCACTGGGCTTCCCCCCCCCCCCTCTCAGGCTTAGCAGGGTACCCGGGAGCGTAGATCTCCTGGTTTCCGCTGGACGATCGCCTTGGGAAAGAATGATGCTACCCTATCCGATCATCCAACGTGGGGCTAGTTGCTTGAACGCCTCAGCTGGTCAAATGAATACAATTGATGGAGGTCGATGATGTTCGTCATCTCCTGAATAAAAACTTCTCCATGGCACTCAAATATGGAGAAGCCTCCCCCGACTAACTTAGTCGAAAAAACGGCTAAGTATCAACTATTGAACCTACTCGAGATCTGAGTAGCGTCGAAGACCTCCTCGGGAAGCATGGATCTCCCTAGCTTCCCCGAGTCGAGAATCTCCATCATGGGCACCTCCTCAGTCAGAAAAGGAGCGTCCCACTAACTTAGTCGAAAAAACGGCTAAGTATCAACTATTGAACCTACTCGAGATCTGAGTAGCGTCAGAAGACCTCCTCGGGAAGCATGGATCTCCCTAGCTTCCCCGAGTCGAGAATCTCCATCATGGGCACCTCCTCAGTCAGAAAAGGAGCGTCCACTAACTTAACCGAAAAACGGCTAAGTATCAACTATTGAACCTACTCGAGATCTGAGTAGCGTCAGAAGACCTCCTCGGGAAGCATGGATCTCCCTAGCTTCCCCGAGTCGAGAATCCCCGTCATGGGCACCTCCTCAGTCAGAAAAGGAGCGTCCCACTAACTTAGTCGAAAAACGGCTAAGTATCAACTATTTAACCTACTCATGATCTGAGTAGCGTCGGAAGACCTCCTCGGGAAGCATGGGGCTCATTAGCGCCCCGAGTCGAGCATATATAGCGGTACCTCCTCGGCTATGCAGCAGGAATACCCTAACACTTAGCAAAAATAGCTATGTGCAAACAAATCGAGTCGCTCGTCCACCAGGAGACCCCCTCTCTCTAACGATTCGGCCTCGTACTTAGCCAAATTCAAGGCTAAGTATTTCATCAGCACCGGCTCGGACAAGCTTGGGTTCATTGGCCCCTCATCCGAGCCAGCGTCCAACCAACTCGGCCCTAGGAAGGCACTCCTCTTGGTTGAGTAAGTCTCCTAAGTCCCAGATAGACTTAGCGAGAGCAGGCACCGGCTCGGACAAGCTTGGGGTTCATTGGCCCCTCATCCGAGCCGCGTCCAACCAACTCGGCCCTGGGAGGCACTCCTCCTTGGTTGAGTAAGTCTCTAAGTCCCAGATAGACTTAGCGAGAGCAGGCACCGGCTCGGACAAGCTTGGGGTTCATTGGCCCTCATCCGAGCCGCGTCCAACCAACTCGGCCCTGGGAGGCACTCCTCCTTGGTTGAGTAAGTCTCCTAAGTCCCAGATAGACTTAGCGAGAGCAGGCACCGGCTCGGACAAGCATGGGGCTCATTGGCCCCTCATCCGAGCCGCGTCCACCTAACTCGGCCCTAGGAAGCCGCCTTCCTTGGTTGGGTCACTCTCCCAAGTCCCAGTTTGACTTGGCGAGAGACGGCACCGGCTCGGACAAGCATGGGGCTCATTGGCCCCTCATCCGAGCCGCGTCCACCTAACTCGGCCCAAGGGAGCCGCCTTCCTTGGTTGGGTCACTCTCCCAAGTCCCAGTTTGACTTGGCGAGAGACGGCACCGGCTCGGACAAGCGTGGGCTCATTGGCCCCTCATCCGAGCCGCGTCCACCCAACTCAAGCCCAAGGAGGTCTCCCTCCTTAGTTGGGTCACTCTCCTAAGTCCCAGATTGACTTAGCGAGAGATGGCACCGGCTCGGACAAGCTTGGGGCTCATTGGCCCCTCATCCGAGCCGCGTCCATCCAACTCAGCCCAGAGGCCTTCACTCCTTGGTTGAGTCGATCTCCTAAGTCTTGAATGATTAGCAAGAGAAGGCACCTCCTCGGCCAAACTTGGGGCTCATCAGCCTTCCGAGTCGATCGTGTATCCCGCGGTACCTCCTCGGCTAGGCCAGGAGTAACCTACCATTTAGCGAAAATAGCTAAAGTGCAAACAAATCGAGTCGCTCGGCCACTAGGAGTAGCTTTCTCCTTTGACGAGTCGCTCTCATACTTAGCCAAATTAAAGCTAAGTACCTTATGGCACCCACTCGGAACAGCATGAGGCTCATTAGCTCTTCATCCGAGTGGCGTACGACCCGCTCGGCTTATTGGAGACCCGCTCGGCCACTAAGAGGCCCCCTCTCCTTTGGCGAGTCGCTCTTATACTTGGCTAAAATTAAGCTAAAGTACTTCATGTGCCCACTCGGACAGCATGAGGCGCATTATTAGCTCCTCATCCGAGTGGCCTCGGATCCGCAAAAGGACCTACTCAACCTAAGCACCTCCTCGGCCAGCAAAGCTCGAGAGTTGCTCGGCCACTCGGCCTAGGCACCTGGTCGGACTATGAAGCTGGTCGGTCTAGGCGCACCCGGTCAACCCCTCATCAAGGCACCCGAAGGCACCGGGTCGACCTCTTGACCAAAGGCACCTGATCTGCCATTCGACTATGCATCCACTCGGCTAGGCCAAAGGGAGCTCGGCCAAGGAAGCTCGGCCAAAGGGCCAGCTCGGATAAGGGAGCTCGGCCAAGAGACCAGCTCGGATAAGGGAGCTCGGCCAAGGTAGCTCGGCCAAGGGAGCTCGGCCAAGGTAGCTCGGCCAAGGGAGCTCGGCCACCCTCGAAGCACCCGGGTCGGCCAGCAGATCGGCCACCCTCGAAGCATCCGGGTCGAAGCACCTGGGTTGGCCTGCCTGAGGCCACCCTCGAAGCACCTGGTCGGCCAAGGGACCAGCTCGGCCAGCCTCAAAGCCTTGACCATGTTACCCGGTCGGCCAGTGGACTCGGTCGGCCAAGAAAGCGGGTCGGCCCGTGAAGTCGCTTGACCGGCATAGTGGCTCGGCCCGTAGACTCGGTCGGCCAGCCTGGCATCCGGTCGGCCACAAGAAGCCACTCGGCCTTCCTAGCACCTGCTCGCTTAATCCGCGCAAGACCCGGCTCGGCCACTGGAAAAAGCCGCTCGGCCATCCCAGCACCAGCTCGGCCAGCCTAGCACCGGCTCGGCCAGCCTGGCATCGGCTCGGCCAGCCCGGCACCCGGTCGGCCAGCTCGGCCACGGGAAAAGCCGCTCGGCCACTCAGCGAGACCCCCGTGCTTGGTTAATCCTAGCGCCAGAAGATTTCCTCCGCTGCGATCCGGCATGAAAATTCCGCCAATCAACCAAGCCAAAATGGCGATTTTCACTCCGATTGCTTGGCGTGGGGCTAATTGTTTGGGCCCATTTCTTGGACCAGCCCACCTAGGGCAAAGTTACTAAAATGCCCCTACATCTAGGGAAGCCATCCCTCCACCAGCTGGAGGTGACCAAAATGCCCTCATTTATTGGGGCTCCTCTCCTCAATAAATAGGGGTTGTCTCACCAGACAAAGGTAAGCAACTCTAAGTTGCCAAACCCAGAGCATCTCTCTCTACATTGATCCCTTTCTCTCTCTACCTCAATCATTTACTGACTTGAGCGTCGGAGGGGCGATCCCGGGACCACCCCGGGGTAGGCTAACCTTACCTTTTGCAGGATTCCGATGTACGGATAACGGAGCTCAGACGTACCTTCATGGGGCCATATCAAGTTTCTCAGCACACATCAACACTCATGATCACCCTCAATTTCTTAGCAGAAACATGTCCTATTTTAATATCTATAGATCCGTTTAAGGTACATGGATGCTTTGTTGTTATAATTCCAATAATGATCTTAGGATCCTACGATTCTACGACTTAGAAGTATCGACCACAATTCTTCGTACTAGGATCTTAATATTGTAGGATCATTCGATCCTACCCAACCACAAAAAATACATGACAAGATATTAATACGATTCTACGATTCGATCATATATCATAAAAAAACATAAAGTAATTTTGCATCTTATATTTATCCTATTAGGTTTTAGTTGCCTGTTACTTAATTCTTAGAGTATTGAATTACTACCGGTACTATTTGCTAATTTAAATAAGTCATAATGAATATTTTTAGATTTTTAACATGAATTTTTCACTATATTATAGCATAATCATCTCTATTTTACTCAATTTGTAGGATCTTATAGTCCTACGATCCGATCTCACCGATTCAATTCTATCGATCTCTACGATCCAAAGTAGGATGCGGATCCTGATAACTTCACATGGATGGATAAATTTTATGAATGTTTGGAGTTTTGGAGCTGAGATTATACACAAGCATATCAACCCATGTATGAATTTTTTTAAGACTTTCAACTTTAGGAATGTCGTGGGGGTATGATTCATGATGAAGTATTTGACATCTCATCTAATGTAAAGGAACTCAAATTGAGCTAGAATATATATACCAAGTAATACTTGGTCATTAATTTGACAAAACTCTTATCTTAGATCCTTGATATTTTAAGTTTGAATCTTGCCAAGTGTGCGTGGTGTTTGGGAGCGGGAATTCTCTTATCATTTCCCTTAATCTCAAGATCCTGACTCGTAAATGTCAACCCAAGAAAATGAGAGACTGAGAGTTGAGGTTTAAATAGGGTCATTCTCTTATCATTAAAAAACAGTGAAAAAAACTGAGCTACAATATTGATATTTAGTTTCGGTTGAATGCATCAAGGGAACCTTGATTGGTCCATGGGAAGTTATGGATCATAGGTAATTTTTTAATTTCACTCTAAGGATGCATTCTTTTACCTCTTAAAACTCAAGTCTAGTAAAGCCTGATCATGTTCACCCAAGTGTAAATATAAGGTGAAATTATGGCTGATCATGTCTCATAAGCGCGCCTTGTTTAGTTAAGTTCAGGTGAAGCGAACGCTCCTCTAACTCTCAATATAAAATAAATCATTATATTACATTGGTCTCAAAATTTTAAAAGATAATGTACCATCTTTAAACCTAGGAAGTAATTAAGAGTAAAATGATATACTTATAGAAATTTGCATAGTTAAGTTGTTCCTTATTGTAGAGAGGATACATATTAATTTAACGAGGTTTTATCTAAACTCTGAAAATACAATTGGATCGATTGCAATTTACAAAATGGTTAGATATTTAAGGGCCAAAATGTGTTTTAGGTTGTTCCTCCACACTAATAATACACGTGAACTTGCTTCTGTTTCTGTTTCTGTTTCTCAAGTAGGGACGACAACAATGCTTCATTCACAGTATCGAAGTTTACAGTGTAGCTTCCTTCCATCTGTTACACACATATATAACTTTGAGATTAAGAAATAAAAACTCATCTAACATCTAATTATTTTCTGGGATAAGAGGATGTTTGGACAATAACATACAGAATCATAAAATCTTACCCGTAAATGTATATTGTAGAATGTTGTTCCTCCAAAGGATTGAAAAGAAGAAATGTCAATAACAGCATAACCATTTTTCTCAAGTAGCAAGATCACTTCAGACAATGATATTCTTTCAAATGCTGATATTTGGATCACCATTTCTTTATCACCCAATTTATTTGCTGATATTGAACATGACATTGTCTCATTACTCGTGCATATTTTTTGCTTTTTGTCTGGAGTAAAATCACTAGCATTTCCTTGTAGTGCTGAAACTTTTGGTAAAAGCTCATTCCTTTTACGAGTTAGATCATCCACTTCTTTTTGTAGCTCAGGTATATACTCAACCACCCTTACAACTGTCCCTGGAATGCTTAGTTTTTTCTGTAATAAAATTTCATGCATTATGGAAATCAATAAGTGCTTGCAAAAGTGGTAACTATCAAAATAATGTATGTTAGATATATTGTTAAATTTTCAATTTGCAACAATTTGACGTAAAGTGTGAGTAGAAAATGTCTAATCGTTGCAAATAATATGAAATGGAGGTAGTATTAAAGTTTACAGTTTCATTACTAAGTATATCTTGTTAATTAAACAAAGATGTGAAGGATTGTTTTGGTTTATAGAAAATCACATTGAAGCATTGATAATGTAATGAAATTTCATATTAAGTTTGGAGTACAATCAGTAAAAATTTAGTAACTACTTAATTAGTTACTTAGCATCAAAAAAAAAAAAAACTGCAAATATACTTGTTCATGATTTATCATTTATTTAGTTACTTACTAGTAAATCGATAATCAATAATTCCTTTAAAGAAAATCAATAACCAATAATAATGACACATTTTAATCTCTCTTTAAAAATTTTCTCACATATATTATAGAAGTGTGAAAAATCTAATAATATTTTACAGTAAAGATCTTATTCCATTTAGCTGAAAACTTAAGATAATCTTCTTAAAATTGTTCATTCTTATTTTAGTTTGAGGAACTAATTTGCTAAGGTTTTGATTTAGTTACCAAAACATTTCAAATTTAACCTAGCTAGAATTTTTAAAACAATCTTCTTATATAGAATATATACTGAACTAAGCTCGGGTTATATGTTATATTGGATGAACAAAAATTATGGTCTTGCAAATATAAGATCAAGAAGACAATATCAAAACAAATAAGAACGTTTTATAGTGTGAAGAAATCAATCGATACTATATAGTAGTATATAGCAAATGTTGAATTAAAGTTTACCTTTTGATCTGATTCAGGAAGCAAATTACGTAGAGATGAATACAAGTTGCTGATCTTCTTTCTTCGAACTCTTTCACTTGCATTATGATTGATTTTCTTGGATAATAATATGGGATTATAATCATTGTTATTATTATTATTATCAATAAAAGGATCCGTTGAACTTGTATCTTGTGGTGATTCACTTCGTTTAATATGATCATACTCTTGATGTTGTTGATAAACTTGAGCTTGAGATGATGAAAAGTCAACAAGAAATACAGAATCCAAGTTAAAATTATGAAAAGCTTGGTTGGTTCCTAACTCTATGGGATATTCCCAACCTAAAGAAGGAGGGTAAAATGAAGACATTTCAAACATTGTTATATGTTATTTTGAGTGATAATGTATGCTTTCTTTAAGGAGTTTGTCTTGTAAGAGACCGCCTACTTTTATATTAAAATTAGGCAATGCTAAGCCCAATATTAAAGCCCAATAGTGACTAGGTTAATTTATTTCGGTCACTAGTTTAATCCATTTAGTTACTAGGTCTACTTTTATATTAAAATTAGACCGTCTCTTTTAATAATTTTTGTTCTTTAAGTTATTGTAACTTTGACTTGGATTTGATTCCTTGGTAAGAGGGAAAATATTTCGATCTCTTCAATTGGTCATGTAAGTTTGGATCGGCTATATAACATATTTATAGATGCTTGTAGTTTATTGCAACAAAATATAATAAGTGAAAAAATAAAAGAAGCTGATAGGGAAGTACTTTTTGAGTTTTTTTTTTCCATTTTATATTACTTTTTGTTTATCAATATTGATGTGGGTGTTAGATTAGTTAATTGATGATAAATTAAAGGTCTTAATACTCAAGGCCTAATGCTAAGGAAGAGACCAATGTATGATGGATCATCGTACAAAGAGTAGTATTTGAATCAAATAACCACATATCAGACTGGTCAGTGCAATGCCAACATACTGGTGGTGGATCTTACGCCCAAAAACTAAAAGTGTCAAGTTTCGAATTTCCGACCTTTATATTTGAAATTGAAATCAATTACCTTTGATATCAAATATGCCAAAAACCAACACATGCTTAGATCAACTGGTAAGGGAGTTGTTCTAGCTTAACCAGAGGTTTCGAGTTCGAGCCCTGGGAACGGAGCAGAGTGTGTTGGGAGAGCTTTCCCCCCAATTGGGGCCTGACCAGGCTCGAATCCGGATTAGTCGGGATCCAAAAATGGATTTTGGAAACCGGGTATGGTTCAAAAAAAAAAAAAATATGCCAAAAAAATTATCAGTGGCCTGTCAGTCCCGGCCAACTAAGATTATCTCCGTCCTGATGTCAATGGATCCCCTTACACATTTTTTAGATTTCTTTTTTCTATTAATATAAGAGTATAATGGCACATAGTCCATGTGTTGCATCTCGTGCATGCTACACGATCTTGTTTTCTTCAGCGCATAATAATAAAAGAAGTTAGTATTTATTGATTATCTAAGTGATAAAGTAAATTCTAGAAAATTAAACTTTATTGGGTCATAAGATTGTAGGAAAGAAGGGAGAATTATACTTGTCCTATCTCCAACTCAAAATTATCAATTAGGGTATCTTTTTTTTTTGTTTTTTGATAAACCAAAAAATATAGTTTTTAGTTTCATGCTATTAGTTTTCAAGAATATGTTTAGTATAATTATGACTAATTTTAAGTTATTTATTCCTTTTATTTGATATGACATCTACATTTAAAAAACCAAAAAACGGAATTAAAAGTAATTTTAAGTAATTTATTCCTTTTATTTAATAAGTTTAGAAAGCTGATGGACATAGATTTTTTTCTTCTTATAGGTGCTTCATTGTAGATCACTTCTTTATAAAAAGAGTCATCTGATTGAAATTTATTAAATTGGGACTACTCTTTTATATATTGGTTTTGTTTAATTTGGCAATACTAGTTGAAAATAAACTAAACTGCTGATAAGATAAAACTGAAAGTGATAAGGTGTTGCGATTCGTAAGGTAGCTAATTAGCTTAATTATTTGGCAAAATTAGTTGTTTAACTTGATAATTATTTGAGAAAATTAGTTGAAATCAAAATTTTAAAAAGAATCTTTCAAAATTTGAGTAACTTGATTTTGAAAAGGTAATAATTATATTTTATCATTTAAGTCATTAACCACATGAAATTTCATTTTAGATACTCTCTAGCACCTAAAATATGTTAATATCTTATCATTTATTTAAGGTAACTAAAATATTTTCCAAGTATCTAGACAATTTACAAACTCAAAGGAGGTTATATTCTAAAATTAATTTAGGAGGATGAGTATCTCATCTCACATGTGGATTGTTCTTCGGATCTCAACTGTATCAAAAAGTATAGACGTCAAATTAAAGCTGTACAAATTTGCAAATAATAAAAGTAAAATAATTATTTTACAGTTACAAAGAAATACACAGGCTTGCTCTCTCTCAAGTAGGGATGGCAACGGGTCGGATCTGGACCGGGTCCAGGTGGACCCGGATCCAGATCCGTTTTCAGACCCTGGATCCAGATCCGACCCGGATCCGGCGGGTCTAAAAAAGTTGGACCCAGATCCAGATCCAACGGATCCTGCGGATCCGGGTCCAAAACGGGTCCAAAACGGGTCCGATTCATTTCATAATTTGACAATGTGTGAGATACTCTGTAGAACAGCTACCTCGAGTAGCCCATAATTTGACAATGTTATAAATGTAATCTGGTTTGACTTATTAGGAATGGTGATGAAGAACACAGGTATTTTTTTTTTTTTTTTTGACGGGGAAGAACACAGGTAAGAAGATAGTTATCGTTTTAAAACTTTTCTCATTATTAGCCAAGTGTGATTCATCAAATTGTTCAATTGTTGTTGCATCCACCTCTACTCTATGAAGTGTTGCTTAACTTTTTTAGCACAACCATACAAACAACCACCACAAATCGCCGGAAAATATGAAACACTAAGGATTAAAATAAACGCGCAGAACAAATGAAACATTAGGGATTAAAATAAAAGAGAGAGAAAGACCTAAGAAGCGTTGTAGAAACAGTGGAGAAACGCGCCGGAATTGGTGCAGAAAAGAAGCCGCCGGAACAGGTCGAGAGCGCGCAGCAACCAGTCGCCGGAGCTGGTGCGAAAACCCGTCGGAAGTTGGTGGAGAATTCACGCAGGGACCGTAGCAGCCAGCGTCCAGCAGTAGGGACTAGGGTTTTAGGAGAGGCAGAAGCTTTACGTGTTTAGGAATTAGGAGAGGCAGAAGCTTACTAAGTAAATTAGGGGAGTTAGACTTAGGACCAGCCAGCCCAAATATGTCGGCAATTTTTTTTAAAAAACGGATCTGCGGATACGGATACGGGTCTGTTATGCATATCCGGACCCGGATCCGTGACATGACGAAAGGACCCGAATCCGACCCGGATCCAACGGGTCCATAATTTTTGGATCCAAACCCGGAAAAACGGATCCGGGTCCACGGATCCGGGCCGGGTCCAGGATCCGCTGCCATCCCTACTCTCAAGGCTTAGCCCAGGCCTACAATTTCATATACCCTCCCACTCCCCACTCTCCGAATGACTCGATCTCCTATCTTTATTGAGATGGCTAGGATACCAAGATATAGCCAAAGATTATCCTCACTAAAAATACATGTATACAAGTTTTTAATCCTACATTTTTGTTAAATTATACTCTTATAATTACTTTGAATATCAAGATTTACCTAACAATTGTAAAACTCTCTTTTTTTATTATAGGAGTTCTATTCTTATTTAAAAGGAGGATCCTCATTTCTCATCATCTTTGCAAGGAAATTCTCCTCCTTACCATAAAAAACAAATAAATACTCGTATGATCGCTAAAAGAAATTCATCAAAAAAGAAAAACGTAAAGGTAAAGAATAAAGAAAATATGTGTACGCGAATAATTCCAAGAAAACTGGATCTTCGGATATTCCTTTTTAGCAAAAAGAGGTTTACAACAAATTACAACGAGTGTCAAGGCCGGACAACGTCGGGTACCTTTATACTTCTATAATACTCATAGCGATTGTGTATATGTATTAATGATAATTTATAGACAAATGAGTTTTAATTTACTAATTAAATAAGGAGCTAGATTGTACACCTATTTCCTGATGCCTATAATATGCACTGGGAAAAACATTATTTAATACTTTTAGTACTGTTACTGAGCAATTAGCGTACTGCAGAATTTTTACTAGTATATAGATATTATACTTAAAAAAAAAAAAAACTATTACATTTAAGTCATTGTGAGCAGCAGGTGATAGCTGATTCGTCTTGACATCACCTCCGATACTAGAAATTCTGTGATTGAGTCTCACCTCTTGTAAAAAGAAATCTCAATTTCCCCCGCTTGCAAGTGACTTCACCTTAACTTAAAAAAAATCGATCATTATTTCAAAATAAGTTCCAATTTTCTCTTTTCCTTAGATATAAATGTTAACTTTTGAGTCCCCACTCAAGTATGAGTAAAAAAATCCTTACTATTGTTCTATAAAAATGTAATCAAAACATATCTTATTTGTCAAAAAAAAAGTAAATTTTGTGAAAAAAAAATCACCTTATATGTTTTTTTTAAGCAAAAAGAAATATAGATTCACCTTCACCCTTTTAATGTTACACCATATGTAGCAAAATTTCCCACGTACATAATGAAATAGACTTCGACAGAAATTGCATGGATTACAAATAATACCATGAATCTTATATCATTGTATCATTTATTTCATATCATTTAATTTTCTTACAAAAAAAATGGTGGTTTACAGTTTATAACATCATAAGTTATGATAACAGTTACATCCAAGATTTATGATTTAATTTACCTGATTGCCACGTTGTGCCTAAAAATCAACGTAATAATTACATTTTTCTTTCTTCTATTTTTCTTCTTCTCCTCGATATCATCTAATTTTATATGTATTTTTCTTCGATTTGTCAATATTTGAGAATACAAACTGAACATCTATATTGACATTTGATTAACAATCCATTTAATGACGGGGTTTTCTATCCATGGCACCTAAAGCAAAGGATAAGCCCTGTATTACTTCTCTTTTAGCAAATTATATATCACCCATCTTAAATTCTTAAATAACATACAAAATTCTTCTAAAATTATATTCTAGTCATCCTTTAGTTTTCTTATCAATTTATCTAATTTAAGGGAGAATCTTATATGTTAGTTAAGAGATGTATAAATATAATTTGCTAAAAGGGGTGTAACATATATCTTATTCTTTGCACTTAGGTTTTAATTTCTTTAGGAGGGTGGTTCTAGGAGATTTCTAGGGTTTCTTGCTAGTAGGGTGATTCTCGAGGCTGTCTCGAGAGTCTTGCAAGCCTTATAATGGAGTCCACGTCACAATTTACTCCTGACAATAACGAAATTATTCAAATAACATCTGACACTTTGGGGATTGACAAACACCTTGACCATAATGATGATACACAAAAAACATTGAAGGAGAATCCCCTGGAGGAATCTGTCGAGTGGGATGATACAGGAGAAGAGGAAGAGGACGAAGAAGCGCGGATGAGTTTAGGGTTAGTAGGGAAGATATGGACTAAACACGACATAAACTCAAACGCCTTCATGACAGTGATGAAGAATGTTTGGCAACCAATCCACGGGTTAGACATCAGCAGTATTGGAGATAACAATTGTGCTTCAGTTTCACCATTGGAGGGATAAGCAGCGGGTTGTGGAAACCCAACCATGGTACTTTTATAAACATGTTATTTTGTTTGGAGATATCCAAGATAATGTTAAACCTTCTGATATGCAATCATTTGAATTACCCACGTGGGTTCGGATTTATAATCTACCATTCAAGGGTAGGTTAAACACTAAAAACGTTGAAGCTATAGGGAAAAAGATTGGAACTTTCATTAAAGTAGATAGTTCTGGATCCTTAGGAATTGACAAATCAATCAGACTAAGGAATGGTGTGGACGTAAGTATTAGATAACATTATATGTAAAAGGATAAAATATTCTGTAACTAGTCATAGGCCTGTATAAAACACTATATATATTGAATGTCACGTTAACCTACTCAAGGTTAACACAATTATTCTCCACACTTGTACATGGTATCACAGCCAAGGTTTTTCTAAATTTTTTTCTTCTCCAAAAATAATTTTTTTTTTCTTTCCTTTCCTGATGGAACTTTCGGCCGTCCCTTCCGCTTCTTTGGCCGCCACATCGCCGCCACCGCCGGCGTCGACCTCCGGTCCGCCGTTGCCTCCGTCGACGGCAACCACCGCTGCCACACAGCTGTTTGGTTCGTTCTCCTCGCTCCCAGGCCGGCCTGCCGCATGAACTCTTGCCTCACCTGTCGTACGCAGCTGCCGCCACAGCCGCGCCCTACTCCGGCTCGTTCTTCTCCCAGCCGTGGACTCCGACCGGCCACGTCACCTCGGCGCTGCACAACACCGCTTCCCCGGGATCTTCGTCACGTGCCTCCCCCGGTTTCCTCCCGGATTTCCGGCCACTTCACTCGGCGCTGCCCACCCGACCCCTTTTTCTTCCCTACCGGCGTTTACTCACGGTTTGCCGTACACCGTCCCCAAAACGTTGTCCAACCAGACGCCTGTCTTCACTCTTCCGCATTTATCGACCCCTAATCTGACGAACTTGGTAACCATTAATTTATCTTCTCATGAGGATGTGGAAAACGCAAATAACTTGCCTGCTGCTTTCTCATCAATATTAAATGTCAGGTTAACCTACTCAATGTAAACACAATTATTCTCCACACTTGTACAGTAAGAAAACCCTTGTTAATAAAAGTGAAAGTGAAGATGAAGAGTGGGGAAGAAGATTTTAGTACTTTCACTCATTTTCAATGATTTTGGCGGGCCGGGAGATGGCGTCATATTGGGTTTGTCAAACTTTTGGGATTTAAATCCTAGTCAAAATTTCATAAGTTTTCTCTTAAAAAAACATTTAAACACAATGATTGTTTGAAAACAAAAAAAAAAAAAAGGAAAAAAAAATGGGCCATGATGGTTGGCGATTATATGTTGTAAGGGAGGTTTTGATTTTTCCTTTCCAGAACTCCCTAATTTATGTGTACTTTACAAACCTTGGTTTAATCTCCTAATTTATGGCGAAGGTTACAAACTATTTAATTTTGAAAATTAAGTACTACATATTCTATTTTTATAAATCTCTATTATATAAGTGAAGGGGGGAGGAAAATGGTGTACCTTCACAAAAAGTCAATATACCCTTAATGATTTACATTGTCATATATATTAAATAGTCTTTTCTTCTTCCTACTTGCCAGATATATTGAACAAGTTAATAATGGAATTGAATTTCAAATTTTAATTATATATTAAATTAACGAGAATGATTTTCTCTTCTTAGATTTGTGTGGAAAACTCTGATCAAAAATTAAATTGACAATATAACTTGATTGAAATTACAATTCATACAAAAAAAAAAAAAAAACTTTAGTTTCATCTTAAATTATAATAATAATAATATCTCAAAACCTAAATGTTGATAATTATTAAGTAGGCAAAAAGGGACATGTATGAGCTGAGACAATGATTTACTACTTTCTTAAATGTTGTTTGAACTACATTTATTACACGGTGGAAATGCTTTGCGCGCTGAAAGCAACGTTAGCATGCACCTAAATACCTAATTAGCTGGGGCAAGTTTTGTTCTTTGGCCTTTGAATCGTCTTGATCTTTATAATCTTAGTGAATAATTGAATATGACCGATATTCCAAATTTGTTCATCAGATGGATTCAACCGATGCTATTGAATATCAGTAAATTACATAACTCACACTCACAGCATCTACGCGGCTGTATGCCTGTATGGCGATAATTCTAGACTAAGACAAGAATCGCGTCTGAATTGCAACATCCAAATATCTGTAAAATTCAAGAATTTTTCTTTCAAGGATACCTAGTCAGTCTTGTGACATCATGGCGTAATCATTTGAAGCTTATGCGTTTGTATTGAATAGTAAGGTGACCCTTTGTTCAAATTGTTGCCAATCCCGGCTTTCGTTAGCATATGAAATTAAACATATTACTCCATTCGTCTTTATTTTTATTTTTCTTTTTTTTTTTGGCTTAAAGGGAGCATATATTAGAATATACTATCTTTATACATTTGTGGTTGTGTTGTAAATTGTAATACTATAGCTTATTGTGCACCAAGCGTATGATATAGTTGGTTTTTAGGTAAGTAAGATGAAATACCCTATTTAATTGACACCTCGCTCAGTTCAGTTAGGTTGCAGGTCAGATTCTTTGGGAAGGAGGGAGATGATAAGGAAAACCTCACCCCCAAAAATCCAGTAGTGACCGGGGTTTGATCCTATGAGGTCAAACCTGTAACATTAGGTCAAGCCTTGCTTGGTAGTTGGTTTTTATTTGATATAGTCAGTCGTCTTTGTATAACATAGCTAATCACGTATTGAATAATCAACTTTTGTATTACGTGTAGTTACCTCCACGTATGTTATAGTCATTTGTCTTTTATATACCCCTAATTTAAACATAGAAATAACCTATTAAATTCAATTTGGGTGTACAAAATCCATCCACCAATCTCTAGCCAATAGGAGAGTTATGATGTTCCCTTATGAAAAGACTTATATACCCCTAATTTAAAACATGAAAATAACTTATTCAAATAAAAATTCTCATTCATTTCCTAATTTACAGTTATGCATAAGGTAAGTTGTAAAAAGAGAAAATTAACATAAAAATTTTTAAGATTGTCATTAAAGGATTACTTACAATGAGGAAATTAACATAAATTTTCCAACAATTGTAAAGCCAAAAAATACAAAGTCTTCTTTTACCTAAATATTCAGTAACAATTACAAAGAACATAAATTAAAAAATTTTAAAATTACCGAAAAAAAATATATAACTCGTCTTTTTATTTTTTTGATTTCATAACTGTCATAGTCAAGATGTTAGTCAAGTGAAACATGATAAGAAAAAGTAAGCATAAACCAACTTTTCTTATCTTCATTTTCAATCTTATATTTTGTAAAAATAAATTGTAAGTACGAAATATATATATACTTTTTGCATTAATATTAATGTTTTTTTACGATTAGGAATATTAGTGTTATTAATAATATGTTGTCGTACGTATCGCATACAGCCAAGTAATATATAATTGAGAACCATCACGATTTTTAAATCAAATAAGTCATTTTTGCGGCCATCTCCTTAGAATAGTCCAAAGCCTTAAATATTTTTCTTAAATCACCAATTTAGTGATTGATAGCATTTATAAGAAAACAAAATACTGTAACTTGGATCCATTGGCTAAACCTGCTCCAGAGATGCAAATCATATATTTTAATGTCAAACAGAAAGCTCGAATACGCATTGCTGACATCGCATCATATTAGTAATGTCTGCAACTCTGCATAGAATAAGATGCAGAAAAAGGAGTACAAACTGTATTCAAACATTATAATATATGGGCCCTGGCCTGTTTGGCAAATAGAGTTTAGAATTTAGCTGTTAGAGTTTATTGTTAGAGTTTTAATTTTTTGTTCAGCAGATTTGACTGCTGGTTTGACAACTTTTTTTTATAAATGTGTTTGGTAATAATTAGCTGATTGCTAACAACTTATTGCCCTTTGTTTGAGTAAAATGACATTTACAGACATTTTAATACAATGTGTAGTAGTATTATTATAGGCAAAAAAGTCATTGAACATATGTGTTCCTAATCCTCTAAAGAAAAAGCTCATATTAGGAGCTTTTTCATTTTGAGAGTTTTCATTCCAAAACTCTCTCTAAAACTCTATTTTACCAAACACCCCTTTTAGAGTTTTTGACTAGTTAAAACTCTAAAAATGGTCCAAAACTCTCTTTTTACTCCAAAACTCTAATTGCCAAACACGCCATGATTTCCTTTTCTTTTAAAGCAAAGCAGGCGATGTTTCTTAATTTTGAGTAGTTATATACTGCAATAATCAAAAGCTTGTGAAAGGAACTTTAAGAAGATACCAAGCATCTTGTATTCTTGTCAAAAGAAAAGGAAAAAAAGACCAAGCATAGTTGACATGATTACGTTAATAAATGTCGGATCGCTGAAACCTGGGGTTTGTGATTTAGCATTAACAATAAGATCAAATAATTTTATACACTACATGATTACGAAGAAGGTGACATTTGTTTTGTTAACTTTCAACTAATGACAAAAACGAATTGCCTCGCAATTCTTTCTTTTGTCCTTTTTCTTTTTCAAAACCCTATTTTTTTATCTTCGAAAAACTACCATTATTTTTACACTTTTAAACGATGTTAAATTATTGTTTTTAATATCACTTTTTTTCTATTACTAATTTCTTCTTGTTCATAATAAACTTATCACTCCCTCAAGTTGAGAGTTATTTTATTTGCCGGGTTATATCCATCGTAAAATTTTAGAAATCATATAACATAAGTTGTATCAACAATTTAACATTATTCACATTTATACGAATTATTTAAAATTTGAAAATTTACAACATAGAACTTGATACTAATTTGTTTGGTATCCATTTTTTTCAAAGAAATTTGAAATAAGAAACAATAAACAATAATAATAATAAAAAAAAGCCTTTATCTTTTGGTTTTCCTTTTCTACAATTTTGATACATTGGTAAGATTTTGTAGAATGTTGCCGCAGATTTCAGTTCTTTGTATACAAAATAAAATTGAATTCGGTGAAGTTCTACTCCAAAAGTATAATAAGTAAGGAGTTCGTATTGTGTCGGACTCGTCCGACACAATATTCTCGTCGGACCACTTCAGTTAGAAGCATTTGTGCTTCAGTTAGACGCACTTGGGTTTCAGTTGGTCTTTAGTTTTTTCAGGTAGTCTTCATTTTTTTCAGGTAGTCTTCACTTTTTTCAGTTAGTCTTTTTTTTTCAGTTGGTTTCAATTTTTTTTCAGTTAGTCTTCATTTTTTTTCAGGTAGTCTTCAAATTTTTTCCAGTTAGTCTTAATTTTTTTTCAGTTAGTCTTCATTTTTTTTTCAGTTAGTCTTCATTTTTTTTCAGTTAGTCTTCATTTTTTCCAATTAGTCTAAATGAAAGTAAGTTACCTCTAAATGAAAGTAACTTAGGTCTAAAATGAAAGTAACTTAGGTCTAAATGAAAGTAAGTTACCTCCAAATGAAAGTAAATTACCTCTAAATGAAAGTAACTTACCTCCAAATGAAGTAAGTTACCTCCAAATGAAAGTAAGTTACCTCCAAATGAAAGACCGTTGGTTTCACTTTTTTTCAGTTGCTTTCAATTTTTTTTTCTGTTGGTTTCAAAAAAAAATTCAGTTGGTAGTATAATTTCCAATCAATCTTCCACTAGTATTACGTACAAATATTTCTTTCCAACATAGTTCATCTAGTTCATCTCAATGGCAGCTTCAAATTCTCAAGATCAAGATCAATTAGAAAACGAGTTGCAAAAACAAACATGGTGGTTTGATAGGCCATTACAATTTCACGAGAGTTTTTGGTGTTCAAGTCTTGCTTTGAAAGGAATAATCCAATTCCAAACTCATTTTCAAGCTCATGATAATGATATCATTTTAGCTAGCCTACCCAAAACTGGTACAATATGGTTAAAATCTCTCCTTTTTTTTTTTGTTGTCAATCGCAAACTCATAATCAGATATGGACGTTTGTGGCTGTTGATGCTTGTTAATGAATCAGATAATGAATCACGACGTAAGGAGATGAGAGTACTGTAGGAGAGAGAAATAGAGGAAAGAACTAAAAGGCTGGAGAAAGAAGACGACGTGAAGGAGAAAAGAGGAGAGATTTTTCATTTGGGTTAACCCGTCTGACAGTAAGTATTTGGTCAGACGGTCTGACCCAATACTTTCACATAAGTAAATTACTTGTGCAAGGTTGTATCAAGCAACCACTACAAATTAAAATGAAATAAGAATCTTAGGTGCATAATAAGTTATTTCACATATGTCTAGTTAATTAAATTAAAGTTAGGAATTAGGTATGGTTTATATGACTAATTTCAACTACAATTAACCTTCTCATAATTATTTCAATTATGATTTTTTTTTTCTGAATTATGATTGTTATTTGTGACTTGAAATCTTTTGAACATGGCATAAAGCTGATTTTGAATTCACGTATCTCTCAATATATAAATGTTTTTGACGTGATTCAAATTGGAGGTGATAGCTTGTTTCAAGATATTTTTCAACGACGGGTCATATGCCCAATTCCGTTGAGAAATGAGAAAAGTATGATCTTTTTACAAATAATTGTCAAAACTGGAATTCCGTCTCGCACCCGACTAGGCGACTGAGGGACGCGTTCTTTTCACTGGTTATTTCAATTTTTACCCTAAGTTTATTAACTCGTCATTAGTGTTATACTAGGAGATTATTATAGGGTTTATTAGGGTTTGCTTATGATATAAAATGACACTTTTGGTGATCGTTATTTGACTCACACTTATAAGATATTAAGAATTTTAGAACTCCTTGTATACTACTACCTCTGTTTTTATTTAGTTGCAACGTTTTGACTTTCACGCTTGCCAATGTACAATTTCAAATCGTTTTATTTCTAATTGTATGTAAGTAAAAATTATAAAAATTTGATATTATGAAAGCTTACATCGAAACGAATCAAACAAGACCCCACATGACTATATTTTGTTTAACATATAAATCAATAAATGTGGTCAAATAAGAGAACATGAATAGTGCAATTTGTCAAACGTTGCAACTAAAAGAGAACGGAGGTAGTATTATCTTTATTTTTTTCTCCATTATATTATCTTTGTTTATCTTTTTATCGTTTTTCTCATTCTTATTATTTTTGTCGACTTATTCCGCATTAATCAACCATTACGCCACCCGTTTTTTAACAATGATTTATCTTAGAATAAGTTTAACTATAACAGTGTTGTTTTAAATTTGTTAAGTGACCTTGAAAATACGCTTAAAAATGTCCACAAGTGTTTAGGTCTAGCAGGCTAAAGATAGGGGATGAGAAAGTGACCGATCAAAATTTAGGGTGCTCTTTTAGGTTATTCCCACATGCAAAGAAAAGAGACGGTTTCGACGATGGTCAGTGTCTTAATTTTCATTCTCAAAGAAGCATTTAAAAGACAAATTAAATAAAGTACCTCACTACTTCAAACTAAAGGACGTTGGGGAATGGGGATGAATGCTATTTTTGAAAAGCTCTAGCAGGGAATTCTCATGCCCTCAGTTTTAGGCTATGTTTAGTTCACCTGAAATTTTCTGATCTGAACTTATCTGATCTGAACTTATTTTTTTTGATCTGATCTGGTCTGATCTGAACCGATCTGATTACAAGATCTTATCGTTTAGATTTTTCTCAATATATAAGAAAAAATATAGTCATATGGGGTCTTGTTTGATTTGTCTCAATGAGTATTTTATTAATATTCAATTATTATAATTTTTACTAATATGTTATGAAAGATATAATGATTTTTAAATATAATCAAAATCTGAACTGATCTGATCTGAACTTATTTTTTCTGATCTGATCTGATCTGAAATAAGCAAAAATAAGGTGAACTGAACATAGTCTTACTCCGAAATATGCTTTAATATGATGTTGTTGCCAATTCAGAGCTAATTAAACTTCTAATTAATCAGATGGAAACACAATAATAACAGATATATACAACTAACAACTAAGGATGAAGACATTTGTTTTGTACTTCCTCCGTTTTTTTTCTTATTTGAAAATTTTTTATTTACTATAATATTTTTTTATTGGTTAATATCTACTTCTTTCCTTCTTACACGAATTTCTGAAAAAATATGTCAATGAAATATGTTGCAATAATTATAAAATGGAAAACATATATATTTGAAAAAGATCTAGAATTCTCCTTATTCAGTTTCCTATTTCAAATAAATAAAGGACAATATTTTGCTTTTCAAGATTCGATTGTTCAGGACACTGCATATCATCATATTTATAAGTACAATACTATTTACGCACCATTTGTTGAACAAACATACAAATAATTGTATGTTTGCCTGTAGACTCGTTTTGAATGAGAAACTAGAATCGTTTGAGTGTCCGCTTAGAATTTTACTAAAGACTAAGGGGGATTGCATCCCGATTCCTAAGAAACAATCACTGGTCAATTATTTTTCAAATATGTTGCTATTCATTTGCAACATTTTAACTCATAGACTCTGCATTTTGCATAATAATAATGGTGAATATAGAAGACGTCAATTTAAAAAATTAAACATTAATATAGTAAAGAAGGATAAACTCATAAAGAGAGAGAAAGATAAAAAAAAACTAATAAACTGACCAAATGCTGGAACATAAATAAAAAAATTAGGGTTTACCATCACATAAAGTAACAGTGGATAACTCATTCCCTAGTTAGATGGAAAAAAGAGCACTATTGTTTTTTATAAAGAGAGAGAAGCAAGAGAAGAGGTAGGGTGAATCGTCTAATGGATATCTATTACAAAAGAGAACGTATTGTGTCGGACTCGTCCGACCATAGTCTTTAGTCGGACAACTTTCAGGTGGTTTCAATTTTTTTCAGTTAGTCTTAATTTTTTTTCAAGTAGTCTTAATTTTTTTTCAGGTAGTCTTCATTTTTTTTTCAGGTAGTCTTCATTTTGTTTTCAGTTAGTCTTCTTTTTTTTCAGTTGGTTTTTGTACTTCAGTTAGACTTACTTTGGGTTTCAGTTGGTCTTTATTCTTTTTCAGGTAGTCTTCATTTTTTTTCAGGTAGTCTTCATTCTTTTTCAGGTAGTCTTCATTTTTTTTCAGGTAGTCCAACTGAAAAAAAACAAAGTCCAACTGAAACAAAACAAAGTCCAACTGAAACAAAACAAAGTCCAACTGAAAGAAACACAAAGTCCAACTGAAAGAAAACAAAGTTAGTCCAACTGAAAGAAAACAAAGTCCAACTGAAACAAAACAAAGTCCAACTGAAAAACAAAACACTAGCCTCTGCTTTCTCTCACTTTCTCCTTCTTCTTCATTCCTCTTAGCTAGTTTTTGATTATGGTTGTAGTGAGAATTGCAAAACAGATGTTGAATATTCTTCTAATGAGGATTGCAAAACAGATGTTGAATACGAATATCGAAACCTCCATGGCTTCTCTGTCCGATCTTCAAAATTAAGAAGCAAAGCTTTCTCATTATTACTCGAATCCAAAGGAAAATACTTCTCCGCATGCTGCTTTGGTATTACCAATCGATTCAACTTCCCTACGTCACTTGGTGTCACCACTTTATCAAACATATGCTCTCATTCTATTACAATTTTATCGTCCTCTTCATCATCCACATGAACTTTCATTTTTGTCGCCGTCATCGTTGTCGCTGATGAATGATTGAACAAATCCTTGAAGATTGATTATGGCAGATTTGAAGGATTATATGAAAATCCAGAGAAGAAGAAGAAGAAAGAGGAGAGAGAATGTGACCTAAAAAGTGAAGCCGAGAGAAGATGTATTGGGCTCAGCCTGTCTGACAGTAAACAATACGTCAGACGGTCTGACCCAATACTTTCACATTACAAAATTACTAAAGTAGAACTTAGGGACGATACATGTCCCTCAATAATCCTTAATTAAGAATTTTTGAGTCTATATCATTTGTAAGATATTTAATTTATAAAAAAAATCTTCCATTAAGAAACAAAAGTTATCTTATTTTAATGGAATAACTAAGAATTTTTAAAAGAAATTATATTTGATAAGATAATTTTGTCAAACTCTGGAATTAACTATGAGATTTTTGAATTTACATGTTCAAATTCAATTTATAAAATGCTTCTTATTTATTATATGCTTCACGACAAGCTAATATATTAGTATTATTAAGGTTTTAACAGGACAAATATATTATTTGTTAGTCGAGTACAAAGAGGGGGGTAAATTGTAGTTGAGCAGATTTTCAATCTTTTGCGGAAATAAAACAATCTTTAACTAAGAAAGAGATAAGTACATAAATGTAAAAGAAATAAGAACAAGGGAATTTTTACAAGGAAAACTTTCTAAGCCCAATAGGAAGAAAAACCTTCACCACGAGAGATTTTGACTCAATTCTCTTTAATATACTAGGCCAAAAGACTCTCTTTTGTACAACCTAATATTGGACCTTCTCTGTTCCTCTAGGAACTTGTCTCCCGTCACCTTGTTCCCCCTGAACAAGTGACTTTCTCTCTTGACTTTGCTAGAAGTCTTCTTCTTTCTCTTTTTTCTTTCTCTTTCTCTTTTTTATTTCTCTTTCTCTTTTTCTCTCAAAATGATTACAGATTTTGTTTCACACAACCCAATCTCTAGTACAATGAATCATAATGAAAGAAGAGTAGAAACCGAATACACTTTCGTTGAATGATATAACAAGAATAACTGAAAGCATAATAATTTTTGTTCGTTACAACACAACTATATGTAGATAATAGATTGCCCCATGATCTTCTTCACACGTACATAGTGGGAGCTAAAATTTAGCTTCACTTCATCCACTTTGTAGCCGTTAGAAGTCCGTTAGAAGTTGTGCTTGATATGGTTCCACATCTTCCGCCATCATCGTATGCCTCAAAGATAGGTAGGTTGTTGTGGGTTGTTGTAGTTCCTAAAATCTAGGAACTACGTACTTCAACATCCCTCCTTTTTAGGCGCTGGAAGTTAGAGCTTGAATTCAAATCACTTTGATATTTCGTCTTTTGCGCATACTAACTTCCAAGAATATTATGATTTCTAATATTTTCACAAATTAAAGTCCATAATATAATTATGTAAATTATCAGTCAAAACACAAATAAGTTAAATAACTTAATTTTTTATTAAGCTCCTAATCAATTCTCCATAAGTTATTAAACACGATATTTGTGAGATAAAATAATAAACCTAAATTACTCTACAAATAAAATTAAATAAATAAATCTAATAAAACAATCTAAATAAAAGAAACTAAATTAAACGAAGATAAATATTTGTCATCATCAAAATAGTGAATACAACATTATTGTTTAGTGATACTTATTGCGAAATTCTACTAAGTCACTTCCAGTAAAAAAAACTTCTGAGAAATATCATGCTCCTTTCATTTTTCCTCAACCAAACACCACTACCAAAATCAACCCCATTGACCAATTTATTTTCTTGAGAAGTAAATCGCAATATATCAAGTAATAAACCCAAAAATAATATACAATGACACGAATTAATTATATATATAGTATAATTTAAGGTTTGCTATTTTAAAAAAATAAAAATCTTTAATTTTTGAAAGTGCAATAATATGTTAATTATTTGGTTTATTACAATATGCTATTTACGGAGCATTCTCTGCCTGAAACCTTGGCCATCCTCATTAATTTTATCAACACGACACTTCCCCCACAGTCTGAGTTTCTTACAACCATTGCCTCCGACTACGTGCAGCCCCTATCCCCCAACCACCCCATCCACTATTAGTGCTCGATGAGGATTGTATCATCTTGTAAAAGGCAGAGGGAACAGTCAATTTAATTTTACATGTTAGTTAGTCTTGATTGGATTTGCATTGATAAACTGTTTCACAACTTGCAATACACATCTTCATATGGATATATAGTATATCACATGAAAATGCTCCTTATATGAGAAATGAGAATGAATCTCAATCACACGATTGGATTAGAGTACAACACTTGTTCATTAGAGTCATACCCACCTAAAAAAATTTGAGTCCAAAAAAAATATTTTTTTTTGAACTTTTTTTCTAATATTCTTTTTTTGGAGTTACATTACTTTTTCATTAGAGTTATACCACTTATTCATAAGAGTTATAGCACGTAAAATTCATTCTCATTTCTCATATAAGTATGCATTCTCATATGAACTCACTTTTATATATATATATATATATATATATATATATATATATATATATATATATATATATATATATATATATATATAAAACACCCCCAAATACTCCAAGCTTTCCAAAGCTCAAAGCAAAGCCAGGAAAACTCCAACAAAGCAGTCATAGAAGACAAAAATAACGCAGGTAAAAATATTACAGTTACTTCAAAACCAGAGGAAGGAGAATCTTCCCAAAAAACCCTTCCTCAAAAACAATTTGTTAAAACAGGCAGCTCTCAGGTTGTGTTGGCTCAACCAAAGAAAAATGAGACTTCCGAATATTTTATATATATATATATATATATAATATATATTATATATATATATATATATAATATATATATATAATATATATATATATATATATATATATGCTTACCACAGTTTGCTACTTGCCTACTTCAAGATTATGTATACATTCTCAGCTAGCAAGTTTGCTCAAACACTTATGATGATGTATCTGCATAATCAATACAAATTTGATTTATTTTAAATAGGGTCAGGGTTGGGTCATTCTAGCCCTGACCCGACCCAACCCAACCTGGCCCGTTGAACGATGGCCAGTTTTTTCCCTAAACATAAAAAGTTTGCTTTTCTTTTTTCATGATTTATATTAATATATAATCATTTCATTAAATCTTTTGTGGTCCTTCAAATAGAAAATGCAAAAAAGCAAGATTGATATCAAGAGAAATAATTGGTTCGACATTCAGTAACCTTTATCTAATGGTCCGGTTAACATATATCCCAAGTTTAAAGGAAGACACATGCATAACCCAAGATTTAGATATATACTTCTTTTGGTTTTGGATAGTTGTATAAGGACTTGGAGAAGGAGAAGGTACCACCTTAGCAACTGGATGAGCTACTCTTAACCTTATCAATTGGTTTTATTATAGAAACCTTCTTTAAACTTATAAGTAGGTCGAATTCTCCTCTTTTTTATTGAAATGTCTAGGTCCATTTCTCAAAACAATTATGTTTTTCCTTACATATGCTGATATGTATAATTTATGGAGGGAGAATGTAAAGATGATAAATAGTACCAAAAGTCAATCGTAGTACAACTATTAAAACACTTAACAATAATTAATTGTTTAACCCTTTTCATATACTTATTTTCGAAGTAGTATTAAGTCAGTTTCATAACTTCTTTGAAAATTTAATATTTCTAACTTTAACATAAGTTAGGTGATTTATATTATACTATCTTTTAATGCACGCGATGCCTGCAACGACATTTCCCCCAAATCAAACCACTACTTCCCCAATTACCATATCCATATTTTTAATTTCACGCAATATTTTTTCTCTCTCTATTCAATTGAACATCATCTTCATCAATTTTCTCCAATTCAAACCACAAGCTCGATTTTTCTCTCTATATTCAATTCAAATCGTCGATTATTAGCTGAGGATTATCTCAAGCAAGTTGCATAATTGGCGTTAGTGGTCATGGAATTGGCTTTCACTCAGCCCGTCATGGATCGCCGAGCTTACTTGCGGCCATGGCCCAAGCTCTGCGGTTTATGTTGAAATTTGATTAGAGGCACCATATTTTTATTTTAATATATGGGTTTAAGTATTTTTTTTAATTCCTCCCAAATTCGAGTTCTCATATTATGTCTCAATTTTTTTAATATCTAGGCACGAATATTAAAGTTATATTAACAAAATTTCATATTTTGATTTTAATATATGTGTTATAACGGACGTGGGGAAGAAACAAACTATGAATGCAAAAACAATAAAATCAGACAACAGATTTACGTGGTTCACCAATTTGGCTACATCCACGGCACATAGAGAGAGAATATTTTATTATGTGAGGAAAACCAGATTACAGAGAGAATAAGAAGTAATTTCGTAGTCTAAAACCCTAGAATATAAATAGTGTATTTATATCCCGTCAGAAAAACGCGAAAACGCGTTTACCGGGCAGCCGCCCGATCGGGTCGGGTGAACCCGCCCGATCGGGCGGTATTTTACTTCTCCAGATTCAGTTGCGCGCCCGGTCGGGTGAAGTCGCCCGAGTCGTTGTTCGGTGACTCGCCCGATCGGGCGAACCAGCCCGATGCCATCGGGCGAACTCTTCTTTACTTCTATTCTTCAGCGCAGTTGCGGGCCCGATCGGGCGGCCTCGCCCGACCCGATCGGGCAGTACCCCGAAATCCCTTTTTGACGCATTTCTTCGAACACCTTCGATGCATAATGATTCAAGGCATATTTCGACAAATCTCCACCTTGACTTGAATCCTCTCACAATAACCAGAAAACCAGATGCATTGCTCACAACGCCCAGAATCTCCCAAACACCAGATTTGTCTCAAAAGACAACCAGACCAGATTAGTCCCTAAGGACTCCAGAATTGCCGCAAGAGGGCAACTAACAATCACGAATATTAAGTAAGTCCAAACAATGTTGGAACTTACTCTGCGGAACCGGCTTGGTGAACATATCAGCAGGATTATCAGCAGTTCCTACCTTCTTCACCTTAATCCTTGTCTCACTCCTTAGAAAATGATATCTAACATCAATATGTTTAGTCCTCTCATGATGAACTTGATCCTTTGCTAGACATATTGCGCTTAAGCTGTCAATAACACAGTTGCTTGATCATGATGTAGACCCAAATCACTGATTAACCCCTTTAACCAGATCCCCTCCTTAGCTGCTTCTGTCAAGGTCATGTACTCTGCCTCAGTAGTAGACAAAGTTACAGTAGGTTGTAAAGTTGCTTTCCAACTCACCACAGAACCACCAAGAGTAAACACATATCCAGTCATAGACCTTCTACCATCTACATCTCCAGCATAATCAGAATCAGAATATCCTGCAACTAAGAACCATATCACCTCCATAAATGAGACCAATATCTGACGTACCTCTAAGGTACCGAAAATCCTCTTGACTGCCTGCCAATGCTCCTTACCAGGATCACCCATGAACCTACTAACCACACTGACTGCATGTGCAAGATCCGGCCTAGTGCACACCATAGCATACATCGACTCCCTACTGCACTAGCATACGGAACCCGACTCATGTACTCCTTCTCCTCAGCCGACTTAGGTGCAAAAGCCACAAACAAATGACTATTCGAAGCACTTGAAGTATCTACAGGTTTTGCTGTTGACATGCCAAACCTTGACAATATCTTCTCAATATAACCCTTCTGTGACAAGAAAAGTTTCTTCTGAGTCCTCTCCCTATAAATTTCCATCCCCAAAATCTTCCTTGCTGCACCCAAATCCTTCATTTCAAATTCAGCACTGAGAAGTTCCTTCAATTTTGAACTCTGACTTGTTCCTGGCAGCTATCAACATATCATCCACATATAGCACTAAGTAGATAAAAGACCCATCTGTCAGCTTGTTATGATACACACAACAATCATATGAGCTCCTGTTGTAGCCTAGCTTCATCATATAGCTATCAAACTTCTTGTACCATTGCCTTGGAGACTGCTTTAGCCCATATAAGGACTTCTTCAACTTGCAAACACTGTTTTCTTTTCCTGGAACCTGAAACCCATCTGGTTGAGCCATATATATCTCCTCCTCCAACTCTCCATGTAAGAAAGTTGTTTTTACATCTAGCTGCTCAAGCTCAAAATCCTGATGTGCAACTATCGCTAGTAGCACCCTGATGGAAGTATGTCTGACTACAGGCGAAAAAATCTCATTATAGTCTACACCCTCCCTTTGTGTGAACCCTCTTGCAACCAGTCGAGCCTTATACTTGACCCCTTCTTCAGATGTCATCCCCTCCTTTTTCTTGAAAACTCATTTACAAGTAACAATTTTTCTCCCTGAAGGCTTAGACACAAGCTCCCAAGTCTCGTTCTTATGAAGTGACTCCATCTCTTCCCCCATTGCAGCAAGCCAATGGGTAGACTCCGTACATGTAACTGCCTCCCTATAGGTTGATGGCTCATAGACATCCACTCTTCAGCAACCTGCAGTGCATAAGCTACCATATCTTCAAACCCATATCTAGTTGGAGGTTTACCAAATTTGTCCTTATAGGACGTTCCCGTGCCAGGCTAGGCGCCTCCTCACTAGGCGTCGAAGATGATGGTTCTTCAAAACCAATATGTTGATCATCACTCTTATCATGAGTGTCTTGTTGCTCCACCTGTTTATCAACACTACTACTATCTGATACTTCAATGGACATCACAGTAGGATTAAACATAGAATTTTCATCAAAGACTACATTTCTACTAAGTATAACCCTTTTTTCAGACGGAGACCAGATTCTATAACCCTTAACTCCATCCCCATAACCCACAAACACTCCCTTTTAGCCCTTGGTTCTAGTTTTCCTTCATTCACATGATAGTAGACATTACAACCAAAAACTCGCAAATCTGAGTAATCTGCAGGCTTACCTGACCACATCTCATATGGTGTTTTGAGATTGATCCAGAATGAGGTCCACGATTTATCAAATAACATGTTGTATTGACAGCTTCTCCCCGAATCTTCTAGTCATACCAGCATTAGAGAGCATGCACCGAGCTCTCTCCAGAAGTGTCTGATTCATCCTTTCTGCTACACCATTCTGCTGTGGTGTTCTCTGACAGTGTGATGCCTAGCAATCCCTTCAGTTTTACAGAACTCATTGAACTCAGACAGACAAAATTCCAGACCATTATCAGTTCGTAGCCTTTTGATCTTCTTCCCAGTTTGATTTTCCACTAATGCCTTCCATTGCTTAAAGTTCTTGAAAGCTTCACCTTTTGACTTCATGATAATCAACCAAGTCATTCTTGAATAATCATCTATGAAAGAAACAAAATACCTGTGACCTGCCAAAGACTCCACGCGTGAAGGACCCCAACAATCAGAGTGGATATAATCCAGAGTACCTTTTGTTCTATGAATGCCCTTAGAAAACTTGCTACGATGTAATTTTCCAAGAACACAATGCTCACAAAACTCCAGGTTTGTGACCTTATGGCCACACAGAAGATCTGCCTTGGAGAGGATTTGCATTCCTCTCTCAC